>NW_027497271.1:0-167545 GCF_021521415.1 Bidens hawaiensis | reverse complement strand
AATTCCCGATTAAATCCAACTTGTTCCAGAATTTTCACTTAATAAATAAGCATCACGTTTCAGGATCTAATTCTCGAACGCCTTGAAAATAACATAAATAATATGCTCTGACCACAATCCAGTAATGACGAAAACCTTCAGTTCAATTTGACTTTCTTCAGTTGGTCAACCTCGAACAACAAGTATTTCATTGCCCACAAACACCCAAATATGTGTCAATATCCAGTTTCAATCAATATCCCATTCACAACCTCAACTCCATATCCAGAGTTGACACGTATTTGTTCACACGTAAGACCAAGAGATAACAAGTTTCACTCGTTGACGGAACAACGTCTTTGGTCTCACAATAATCGCATACACCTGGCCATACAGACGAAAACCCCTTTTTTTTTTTTAACTTCACCTAAAGTCAACTTCGCCTAAAAGTCAACTTCGCCCCTCCTTAACTTCGCCTGTCCATAACTTCGCTTAACCTTATATCTTCGCCTAAACCCTAAAATTTAAGCGACAACTTCGCCTGATGAACACGATGATTTAGCAGGTTTGATTTCTGGATTTTGCGAGGTATGCGAAGGTGTTATGGGTTGTTTTTGATGGTGGGAGGTGAGTAGGACACAAAAACTCGGTAAACTCGTTCCGCGAATAGTCGAACGGAACGATTTCTACACCCACGTGATAATCCCGAACCACACAATCACGAGCAAAAGCTCTGATACCAATTGTAGGTTCCCAGCCGGATCTACACGGAATATCTCATTCTATGTAGGTGCAGAATCCCTACGTAAGACGTTACGAGCGTAGAAGACGATACGAGTTAACACGATCAAACACACGTTACAATAAACAAAGACACGTTGTATTGCAACCGAAAACACGTGATATCAATCACAACACTGGACAACTCGTTACAACTCGATCAATGAATTAATGAATTAATCAATACTAAACAAGCCGTAACCTAGCAGCTTATAAACACGACAACTTCGCCTAGCATGTTTAGGCGAAGTTGTTCCTAACTTCGCTTGTTCCACAAGTTCGCCTATATCAGCGAACTTGTGAGAACTTCGCTTACATCCAAAACAAAAATCCAACTAACTCGATTACAGACACTATATACTGAACTACTGACATCATGCACCAACAATTTCTACCTGTGAAGCAGAATACATAGCAGCATCAAACTGCTGCTCCCAGGTTCTTTGGATACAACAGCAATTGCGCGATTACGGTATGAATTTCACTCAAACTCCATTTGCATTGATAACACTGCAGCGATCTCAGTAACTAACAATCCCGTAAAGCACAGCAAAACTAAACACATTGACATTCGTCATCATTTTATACGGGATTGTGCTGAGAAGAAATTAATAGTGCTCGAAAAGGTTGATTCGTTAGATAATTTCGCTGATCTTTTTACTAAAGCGTTTGACAGAACTCGTTTCCAAAACCTTGTTGAGTTTAATGGGATGATCAATCCCGAGTAACCGTATTTTTTATTTTTACTTAAAAAAAAACGTCACTATCGCTTAGAATTATGTCGGTTGCTTCAGTTTGAAGGACATATCTTCGGATGTGTTTGGTCCTCACTTCAACCAGTAGATTATGAGGATAGCCATTAACCAGATGACTGAAAGCGACTGGGGCGGTTTATGATGTGTTTTTATTCTGTCGCTGAAAAATAGTCGTTCATACTTAGTTAAAAGGACGCATATTCGTATGTGGTCGGTCCAGCTGATCCATTGGATCTTCAGGATAGCCGTTTACCTGATGACTTTGACTTGATCGGGGCGATAGAATTTAAATTTTTTTTAGGGAGATGATATAATTTTTCAAGTCTACTACTTCGTAAGAAGTTTCTATACAATGTTTATATGAAAATTGATCCAACCTTGGAAAGTGATACACAAACTATTTTTGTGTGCTTAACTAGTGAAGTTATTAGGCCTAAAAGACTCTAGAACAGTCATTGTATGTTATGGTAGCTTTTTATGGTGCGTAAAAGTAGAAGTGATACTAACTAAATATTCTCGATTTAAAGGGACAACTCATTAAGAGTTGTGTATGTCTCCATATATATCTTTCCGAATGATAGGCAGAAAAGTGATTACCCAGTCATACACGAGCCCGTGAGTGTTCTGATTCGCGAGAAGATAGTGTGTCAAGAAACTGCAGTGATCCAGATTCAGGACTTGCAGTAGTCTACTGTTTGAGGCTATGTAAATCATTAAAAAAATATATATATTATTAAAGCCTTTTGAAGTCTATTATGTAATACTTATCAATCAAGAGGCAAGAACGAGAATGAGACGAAGACTCTAAAAGATCAAGATGTATTTACAGCTTAATCAGACACTACGGGTCGAGGTCAACTCGAGGTGACGTGGGGAAAGCCAAATACGCTTTGAGAATAGATAGGAGGCATCACAATCTCTGATGTGGTGTCCATTTATATTTTGAGCTTAATTGAACCTAACCTGTATCACAGAAGCGATGAAAACCATACTAAGTTGTTTACCTGCTTACAACCTGTTTCTTTATGTTATAATACAGCTGAACATGGATCTATGTGACAGCCATCTAATTAGTATGATTCCTGTTCGGATCTTTTCTAAAACATGTTAGTCCCTGTCAAGACTGAAATTTGATCCCGTGTATTTTACTTCTAAAATTTTCATTGCATATTTTGTTTTATGGTTGAAAACTTGGTTACTTGGTCTTTGATCGTAACATTTAACTCTTTAAAGGAAGTTTCATAAGTTAATAGCATAATGCTAAATTTTTAAGGGTTTGTTATGTAAATTTTGAGCGAAGTTGTTTTAACAGATTTTAAAGGCGAACGTGTTTAACAAGAGAAGTTAAGGGGTAAGCGAAGTTAATCCTAACTTCGCCTGTATAATATAAACACTATATAATGAAACTTTTTGGTCAAACCTTTCATATTCTCAAAAATACATGCGAATTTATCATAACAACCCTCGGCGAACTTGTCAATCGAATCAAACCTTGTTATTATTCCTCAATTTCAACCCGTATTAAAGGTGTGTAGGGTCGGGATAATGTATAATCAATGTTAATCACGTTAATAAGATGCCGTTCCTGTCCGATTCGAGATCTCGTTCTTGCAAACTTTTAAACACCTACTTTTCAAACTTATTTTAACGTGTTCGTAAATAATGTGATCGTCTAGATCTCTTTAGTATCATGTCTTTATTGTCCACAATCACCAATCTCACCAAATTCACTTCGTTTGGCCGTCTAAACCTTTGCCGTTTCAGTTCAGGAGAAGTTATAGTTTAGGCGAAGTTGTTCTCAACTTCGCCTAAGGCTTAACTTCGCCTGTTACTTTATATTTTAATTAATCAGGGGCGAAGTTATGATTAGACGAAGTTATCCTTAACTTCGCCTTAGGCTTAACTTCGCCTGATGCTTTAAATATTATTTGTAATTTAAACTGTTGTCAGGCGAAGTTATTGTATAGGCGAAGTTGTGCTCAACTTCGCCCTATGTCTAACTTCGCTTGCACACTTATGTTTATCTTAACTTCGCTCATGGTAATAAGCGAAGTTACGATCTGCCTTGACGATTCTCTAACTTAGACCGTTTGTGTGCAGATATGGCAGCTGTAGCAGGAGTCGGTGGTGCTGGTGGTGACGAAGGTGGTGATAACAACCGTCAATTTTTCCCGGGGCATAATATGTACATCACACTGGACCCGGATGCTAGCGGTGTTGATGATTACCGCGAGATAATCACTTTTCTTATCCGCTCGCGTATCTTCCATGCTATTACTACAACTCTGCCCATCTCTTTACCAAACATAGAAGATTTCTGGCAGACGGTTGAATATGATTGCAGAGTCGAGCCCCCAGTTATGCGTGCAACGGTTAACAATCAGGAAGTGCAGTTCTCATCAGAACAGATACGGGTTGCTTTGCAGTTTGGGGATGAAATGAGAGATGATCCTACAGACTTCGTGGCTCCATTCAGAGATGGTGTTTTTTTAAGAATGGGCTATTCTGGTCCATTGGGGGATACTCAGAGACGCAAGGGGTTTTTGTTAGATCAATGGCGCTTTCTCATACACGTGATGATCGTGTGCATGTCGGGTAGAAAGGCTGGTACGGATGGAATGGGTGCGACGATGCAGTCGGCAATGACAACACTGACTTACAACAAGCGTTATAGCTTCAGTCAGATGGTGTTCTATGAGATAGACCGTCAGAGACGAGCGGTGGCGCGTGAGAGATTCTTGATGTATCCAAGATTTTTACAAATGATCTTGAATCACGTGGCTCCTACGCTACCTCAGCGCCGTCCGATTCGGTATGTGGAGAGTGTCAGCAAGAGAATCTTCGCCCAATGTAGATCATCAAGTTCTAGAAGTAAACCAGAGCTCCGTCCTCGACATACTCCGTTATTTTGGTACTTGATCAACCCGGAGTATGTTGCAGCTCGTGGGGACGAGTTTCGGGATCCGGCACCGCAACAGGCTGGAGCACCTCAACCACCACCTGTGGTACAGCAATCTCTTCCTGCTGCTCCTGTTGTGGCACCGGAGGAACACGTCGACCTTGAAGCTGCTTTCGGCGGTCAAGGATTTTTCGATATGGAACGTGTTGATCCAGAGGAAGAGGTACAGGTCTCGGCTGCACAGGTTTCTAGTGTGGATGTGTCGATAGCAGCTACGACTGTGGCTGATTCTGAAAGAACTGATTCTGATTCCTCAGATGATGATGTTGCTGAAGCAAGTCAGATTCTGATTACTCAAGAAAGAATTCATGGGAAGAGAAAGAAAGACACAGATGACAGTGAATCAGACTTTGAGGAGGATTTACATCGGTTGGTTCGTCGAGCGAGAAGGGCAAGAACGGGTGAAGGATCGGGAGCTGGTGAGAGCTCGAGGGTGGTTAGTTTTTCTCCACCCGCACTGTCTGGTATGACTATGGTCCCTACATCGTTGACAGTTACAGGACCGATCACCTCGGGTGTTCCCGTGTTGACTACCTCATCCTCCTTTGGCATACCACCCACTACATTTCAGCTCTCGGCTCCAGAAATTGTGTCCTTGCCACCTCCAACTCTTACTCCATCGGAGGTCGTTGCAAGATTTGTTGAGTCGACACTGGTTGCCACTGCAGGGTTGTCTGTTACGATACCACCTGCGGTTACTTTTACGCCTGTTTTTGATGTGCCGGTTACCTTGGGAATCCCTCCTCCGTAAGCTCAAGACATTTCACATATGAGGTTTGATTTTGATGCAACCTTATCTGACTCGGAAAGAATAGCAGCTCTTGAAAGGGTCGTGGCAGAACAGTCGAGAATAAATCTGATCCAGACTCACACTATTCAACGCCTTGTTGCAGAGAATCAGATTCAGTCATCCCTCCTGGTTGAACATGGTAAACTTTTTGATGCCTTGAAGCAGTTCTTGGCATCTCAGGGGGAGACGAGCTTTAAGGGTGATGAGCTGAGGACGAAGAAGAGTAACGATCGAGACGATGATCCCAATGCATCGAAAGGTGCAGGTGGTGAGTTGCCAAGAACTGAACAAGCTCTTGGGACTTCCACATCTCAGGGGGAGTCTAGTGGTGCAACTGGTGAATCGGGGGGTGATGATGTGGTGGTAGTGGATGCTGAGGAGGTGTTGGATGTTGAGGATGAAGGTGATGACGATATGTTACCGAGTGAAGAGATTGAGAAGATAGGGGCTGATATTGTAATTGATAGTGAGATTGAAGAGGGAGAGATTGTGGAAGAAAACGTTGAGCATGAAATTCCCGAAGTTGATAAGTCAGATATGGGTCAAGATATGGCAAGCGATGAGACTGATTGGGAAGAGCAGCCGAGATGGAAAGAAGGCTACGCTCAATGGTTCGTAAAGACAAAGAAACCGGCGGTTCCTACTATGTTTAAGAAGAGTTACAGCATCAAATGATATGCTGAATCGAAGAAGGGGATTATATGTTGGTTATACGATGAGCAGTTGAGGCTGTTTGTGATTAAACGTTTTGACGGAGTTCAATACTTCAAGAGATTGTTGAGATCGTTGAATACCTTGCCGGAGTGTGAGGTGAAGGACTTAGCCAAATTGGGGTTGATAAACAGGAGTGATGACAATATGGCTAGGATTATTGGAAAGATCATGTGGAAAGAAAGCATCAAAGAGAAAAAGTTCGACTTATTAAAGCCGCAGAAAAGAAAAGCTCGTTGAAGATAAAGACAGAGGTATGAGAGCTGATGGCAATCCTTGGATGTAATGAAGTATAAGCCGATCCGGTGTTTAAAAGAAGTGCCGATGAAACAGATGCCCAAGGATGTCCTAAAGAATCTGAAATGGTGGTATGTCGATAGTGAAACAGCTGAAGCGGTGATGGAGGATGAAGATGAACAAGAGTTGCTGAGAGTGTATGATCCAATGCACTTGGTGAATTTGTCTCAAGCTGACTTGCATGTGCTGAACGAGAAAAAGATATTCTATATTCCGGCATGGAAAGAAGAAGGCAAGAAATATCAGAGAGTAGTTTCCGTTAGTGTCAGAGAAGGAGTTCATGCTTGAAGACGGGTGACTCGGGTTTTGGGATTACAAGAAACGTGATTGATGTTAAAGATATGAAGCTACTGCCAAGGGGGAGTCTGTTGGTACATGATGCCAGTAGTTCAGTATCTAGTGTCTGTAATCGTGTTAGTTGGTTGTGTTATGTTTTAGTTAAGTTGTTTCATAAGTTCGCCTGTTATAAGCGAACTTGTGGAACAAGCGAAGTTATTGACAACTTCGCCTAGCATGTTAGGCGAAGTTGTCGAATGATATATATGTATAGCTACGGCTTATTTTGTAACGCTGGTTCAGTACATGTAATTGTGATCGGTGAATCACGTGTTAAGGTTGCAATAAAACGTGTCTTTTGAGTATTGTAACGTGTGTTTGTGCTTGGTATTAACGTATATCGCGTCTAACACTCGTATCGTCTTACGTAGGGATTCCGCACCTACGTAATACGAGATATTTCCGTGTAGATCCGGCTGGGAACCTACAGTAATAATCAAACCGTCCTGATGAGGATCCTGAATGTTCATTTTGTCTTCCTCATCGAAGAAGATTCTCTTGTCTGTTGTTAAGGTGGTTGATGCTATTGGTCGATCTCCGCTATCCATCTTTATCTCTTTAGCGAGTCTTTTTGCTGCAGAGAAAGAAGTTCCACATATGTCAGAACCTCCGGAGATGAAATTGATCGTCTGCATATCCAGCTTGTCCTGATGAGGATCCTAGATCCTTGAATTGAAAAAGATTCTCTGATCAATCACTCGAGTAGTGGGGATGAGCTGTCTTCTCTCGACGTCCAATTCGAATTCTACTACGGGATCTTCTCTTATGGCACAAGAATCTTGAAATAATTCGTAGTCTTTGGAGACAAAGTTGATCACATGAGCATCTGTTGGTGGTGTTGCTTTTTGTGGAAAGTCTTCAGGATCCTGGATCTTGGATTTCTTTCTTCCCAAGAGTTCTTTAAAGTGGCCCTTGCTCAGGAGGTAACCAATTTCCTTCCTTAAGCCGATGCACTCGTCTGTCGCATGGCCAAAGTCTTCGTGGAAGGCGCACCACTTAGATTTGTCCTTGAAACCGACAACCTTTTCATTCTTTCGTGACCACCTCGCTTTTTCTCCCAAATCCTTCATGGCACAGATCAAGCCATGAGTGTCCACAGAGAATCAATAATCGGAGATGCAAGGATAGTCTTCATCGTCATCTCCCTCTTCAACTGCCCGTACGTTCTGATTGTTGAATTTGGCATACGGCTTCGAACTGTTATTCCTGTTCCAGGATCTTTTATTCTTCTCGGGGGTTTCTTGTTTTGCTTGTCCCCCAAGACGATCCTAGATCCTTTTGTCTTCTTCCAACCGGATGTATCTTAATGCCATGTTTCTGACTTCGTCTAATGTCCTGCATGGAGTCATAACTAAATCATCATAAAAGGGGGAGCTCTTCTGAATTCCCATCTTGAATGCTTCAACAGCAGTAGTCATGTCAAGATTTGGGATTTCTAGAGCTTCTTTGCCGAACCTGGTAACGAAATCCCTATGGGATTCATCACTAGGTGGGACAACACGATATAAATCACTGGTTAACCTCTCAAATTTCCGACTACAGGAAAATTGAGTGTTAAATAAGTTAACTAAGTGAGAGAAAGAAGTAATTGAAAAAGGAGGAAGACTTAGCAGCCATTTCAGCGCGGCTCCCGTTAGTGTGGATCCAAAGCCTTTGCATAGGCAAGCTTCTTTGAGTCTCCCCGGAATAGGATTGATCTCCATCCTTTCCCTATATTGTGTTACATGTTCTTCAGGATCAGTGGTCCCATCGTAATGTAAGGCCCCGTTACCGGTAGCCCTACTTTCGTGTTGGATTTACTCATAAACGCAGTTCTAAATATCAGAGTTAATTAAAACATTCGCGGAATATAAAAGCTTTCATAAAACATTTCATAACAAAACACCTCTTGTCTTAAAACAACATCTTGTCTTTCAAAATAAACAAAACATTAAACTTAAACGTCTTGCCTCTTCCGATGCCAGCCCCTTATTCAGTGCCACGTGTCTCCTCACGCGAGCTGCCTCATCCTACTCACCTGCGTGCATACTAAAAGTCAGCTACGCTGAGTGAGTTCTAGTTAATCATATAATCATACAATACCTTCTTACATTTCATACTTAACCTCTTAACTTTCTTACATACACACGTAAGTGCATATACTTTCATTCTTACCTTCATACTTCCTTTACATACATAATCATACGTTCTAAAGAGCCTTTCGCCCTATAACCTCACAGATATTATAAGGGTCTGGTCCCTAACATCACAGATATTATAAGGGTATGGTCCCTAACCTCACAGATATTATAAGGGTCTGGTCCCTAACATCACAGATATTATAAGGGTCTGGTCCCTAACATCACAGATATTATAAGGGTCTGGTCCCTAACATCACAGATATTATAAGGGTCTGGTCCCTAACATCACAAATATTATAAGGGTCTGGTCCCTTTGTTTCGTGTAACCGCACCATACCTGTTCATACATGCTTTCCTTGACAATACGTGTAATCTCCGAAGAGCGTTCACGTACCATCATCATAACATACATACATTATGCATACATCATATATTCATACATACATCATATCTCTCATCATACTTATCAATCATGTCTTAACTACCACCTGACGGTTCATGCAATATCCGAAGATCGTTCACGCACCGTCAAGCAATCATCATACGTAAATCATACAAGGCATACACTTATCACTTAAGATAAGTGTATTCACTATCACATCGAGTATGCACACAGCCCCGAAAACATAACAAGGAAGTGGGGCTAGAAACTCACCTCAAGGCGGTTGCGTTCACCGTTTACGGTTATCCCCTTCTTTAGCTGTGCGCGACTAACTGTATAATAATTATACGTATCAATAACTATCACTACACATATCGTCTTTCTAGTTTAATTATTACCCTCAACGAACGGGGGTCCGGGGGCAGCGCCCCTGGCAGCGGGGTTCTAGGGGCGTTAGCCCCTAGCGGGGTCCAAGGGGCAGAGCCCCTGGCTGGAGTTAAGCTGCCAGGTCAGCTAGGAAAAATTTTATTTTCATTAACTGTCTTAACACATTTTCCATTAGCATTTTGAATCATTTAATAATATGCTACTTAAAAGTTCAAGGGCTTATTTGTAATTAAATCATTCTTTTCTAAGTCCAGGGACCATTCTGTCATTCTGTTAAACTTCTAATTCGTCCCAGCCCTTTAGCGAATGGGGTTCATAACGAATGAACCCATTCGTTACCTTATAACGAATCAGGCCTTATTCGTTTGGTCTGTTTAGCGAATCGTACCCTAGGACGAATTGAACTCTTAATGAATCAGTCCACGTAACGAATTAGTCCATATAACGAATTAGACCTTCTAATTCCTTATTTCTTTAACGAACTAATCATAACGAATCAAGGGTAATTCGTTACCCTTTTCCCTTAACGAATCAGAGGCGAATCATAGGCGAACTAGAGCTAGTTCGCTGTGCCTCCTTATGCGAATCAACTAGCGAATCACCCTCAGTTCGTTAAGTCCCCATAGCGAACTAGGGTTAGGTCAGAGAATGTCAGAACATTCCCTGACATTCCTTATTCTCGTACTACTATTCCGGCGCCGCCTTTCCGGCGCCGCCTTTGCCGGAAAGCCGCCGGAAAACCGCGAACACGTCGGAAAAAACGAGTTTTAGCTCGTTTTTTCGCCGTTTTTCGTCCCGTTCGATCCGGATCTGAGCTAGGGTGACCCCTAAGCTCATCATAGGTTTGGTTTATACCCGATTCCACCCGGATCTCGTGACTTAAACGGTTTAACGATGTCGGCTCGTCGTTTCATGATTATATCTAACGGATTTAAGCTCCTACAACAAAATACTATCATACCTTGGGTCGGGATCCGTTTCTTCTTCTATATTTCGGCTAGAGTGAGAGAGAAACTAGAGAGAGAATCTTAAGTGTGTGTTTTGGATGGTGTAAGGGATATGTGTAAATGAATTAAATGGAGGATTAAGGGTATATATATTTTCGATCATGGGCTTAAGCCCATGGTCTTTCCTTCATTCCTCCATAACCCAAGTCCATAACCCATATCCATTTACCCAACACAAGTCCATCTCGTATTCTATTCAACTAAACCGATAACGACCCGCTATAAAATAAACGAACTTTATTTTATTAATATAACCGAAAGTAGGATGTTACATTTTATAAAGGTATATATTTAAAGTTTAAGAAAATATTTTTTTTTAATATTTAAGAGCCCAACGGCTCTTTTTCTAAAACCAATGCAACTTTCTCTCTCTCTTCTCCCGCTAACCAGCTCACGCCTCTCTTTTTTTTCCCGCTAGCGCCCCGTTCGCGCCCCTGGTGGTGTGGTGTTAGCGCCTGGGGGCGCGAGCGGAGGGGCTCTAGCGCCCCCATTGAAGCCCCACACCCCTCAGTCTAATACAAGGACAAGCTACGTAGTTCACTAGTCTGTTCTTAAATATTGTAGTACATGTCCCACACGAGTCACATGTCACATACTGTATATGTAAACATCAAACGACTTAAGTCCATGGATAGCAAGTTTAGAAGTGGGAGCCTCCTAGCGACGATTACAGCTAAAGGTGTTTATACGGTCAACTAGATCGGGTTTCGAGTTAGTCGGGTCGGGTTAGTCGGGTTTTGCTAAAAAAATATCTAACCCGCAACCCGACCCTATTAAGGTTCGGGTTAATCGGGTTCAGGTTATCCGGGTTTCAGGTTAATCGGGTTAACCATGTTTCTTTATAGTTTTAAATTATTTTTTGTGTTTGTAACTTGTAGTTTGCAAAATTTATCATTCCACTCAATTTTCAATTTCTTTTACAAGTAATTATTTTATAATTATATAATCGGACTGTAAACCAACCAAACATGCATGAATAAAGGTATGTCCGTGTTCGTTCATTTAACTTTTAACGAACACAAACACTTAATCGAACAAATATTCATGTTCATGTTTGTTAGTTAAAAACTAAAAATGTTCGTGTTCAGTTAAGTTCGTTCATTTAAAATCTAAACAAACAATTCACGAATATAATTGGACATAATTAAACAAAGATAAATGAACATGAAGGAACATATATGTACATGAATGAATGTAAACAAACTTAAATGAACGATCATAAACGAATGTTCACGAACATAGATGAATGAGTGAAACATGTGTTCGTGTTCGTTTGTTTAGTTAAGTAAACACGACATTAATAAATTTTCTGCCGAATAACTTCTTTATAAAGTTCTTTTTAGTTCTTATTTAACCTTTTCATCATTATATTTGAAGTTAAGTATCACCACTAATCGGGTTATTCGGGTTAACCCGAAACCCGACTTTTTTTCAAAAATGAACCCGAACCCGACCCTATTAATAATTCGACTTATTCGGGTTAACCCGAATAAGCCGCTTAATACTTTTTGACCCTATTTAACCAGACCCTAATTAGCTTATTTAGGTTCAGGTGGGGTAATCGGGTTCGGGTATTTTAGACACCCCTAATTATAGCATCAAATATGCAAGAGAAAAAAATCTCAAAATAGGCCAAAGTAGGAAAGAGAATCTCAAATTAATTCAATTTTTTAAAATTTTCTGATAATAGTTCAAGCAAAACTCACGGCGCCGATGCATTTGGTTTCTAGCTGATAGTTTTGGTTAGCCACTAATAAGCTAACACATGTAAAAAGTCTGACCCCACCCGCGAATTTTCTAACCAAATCCATCGGTCTCGTGAGATTTTGTAACAAAATCATCTCCCATGTGATCTCCTCCATTAGTTTTCCAAAAATGTCAAAAATCATTTTTTTTAATTCATCTAACCAGACAATTTCATGTGAATTCCGTCTTTTAACATAAAACCCACAATATGATTTCATTTTCTTCATCATCCTCATATTCATCTTATTCATCTTCATCTTCTTCCCATAATCTACCAACAACCCCATACATCCTCCCTCCGCCGCCGCCGCCGCCGCCCATCTCCTTTCTTGACGAACTAAGACCTCACCATTTTTCGACGATCCACCATCACCGCGTGAAATTCAAGATATTTTCTTTGTGCAAAATTAAATAATATATAAAAAAGGAACAATATAAATTATTTATTATTAAGATTGGTTAAGTATTAAAACATAAAACTTGTTAATGTTCTTTATTGTTTACATTATATTTAATTTAAGTTTACTTATCATCTTTTCAATTTATTAAATTATATGCATCCGTTCTTACTTACTTTTGTACAAAAAATCCTTAAAGCGAATACTAAGCAGTCTTGCATAGATTTAACACCTTAAAATCAGTCTATTGGTTATATATCAACCATAAAAATATATTTTATATATCCAAGTAGGAATTATATTTATATGACTCAACACGACTAGAACAACTGAACCGGGCCAAAGAGAATTATATATCAGTTTAACCTGACCGAACGGCCGATCCGAAAACATTTTTTTATATATAATTGAGAACTGACCTAAAAGAATTCCAACCCATGTGAGAATTTTATGAGTCCGCCACAAGGTTTAAGCCATAAAGAATATCATCAACCATCATCCCATGTCATCAACTCCAGTTTCAAGGGTGTTTTTTTATTAATTTAAATTATTACATGTTTGATTCTTACCTCCATCATTTAGTTTCAGAGACATCATATGATGATAAAATAGTAGGCGAGTAGGTGTCATTTACAAGTTAGATCATTCAACTGAACGCGTTTTATCATACCGCATTGTCATGCCTTCGAGCGAGTATTCACAGGCGTTGGTCTTAGGTGAAGGTTTCCCACGAATCAAAAGATGTGTATATCTCGATATACTAAATTTAGCCAAAAGCTCATTTGGAAAATTCGTAAAGTAGTATTTAAATATCATAGAGCGTTTAATATAACATATATTTTTCTTAAACATACGTGAAAAACAAATATTGTGTTTTATATTTAGGGTCCCTTATATTTATTAGGCAATAATATATGAAGCTTCCTTCGGACTACTTGACTTGGTCGTTTCTTCACAACTTCACAAGCAACACAACAGTACAACACCCATCCCCCCCAACTTCTTTCTATAAATACCTCTCAAACATTCTCACTCATCTCCTTTCAAGCTTCTCTTTCTTTTCTAAATAGAGAAAACCTCACATAAACACAAAAATCTTCAGATCATCATCATACAACTTATAGCAATGGAAAAGGTACACATCTTTTTAATAATCCAAATCCATTATTATTGAATCAGTTTACTGAAATTTATGTAATTAAAATGTTTTTGCAGCAAAAGATTGTGGTGAAGGTGAGCATGAACAGCGACAAGAAAACCCGTAAAGCTCTTAAGATCGCCGTCAGTATCTCCGGTAAGATTACGTTCTAAGTATTTACCTAATGGTTTTCAATTTTGAATATTAACAAATAAACTAAATGATAATTTTATAAATTTGTCTAACAGGAGTCGAATCAGCGGGTTTTGTGGGATCAGATAAAGAGCAGATAGAGGTGAAGGGTTCGGGTATTGACTCGGTGGAACTCACAACCTTACTAAGAAAGAAGGTTGGATACACGGAGCTAATTAGCGTTGGTCCGGCCAATGCAAAGAAGCCCGAAACGAAGGAATCGAAGCCCACGGAGCCGGTAGTTCAAGTGGATCCTTATCAGTACTACTACTATAATAACTATGTCGTGCCATACCATTATCCCGTGTATTAGTATTCACATTTCATAAGCTGAAAACAGAGTTGCAGAATAACGAAACAGAGGACAGAAATTTGGTTTCAGTTTCATGTAAATAGTATTTTTAAGTTTATACCGATTTCATCTTTTGTTTTGTTGTGACCAGATCATATGTTTTGATGGGAGAAAATCTAATAATACTAATTCAAGTTGGTTGAAATTCTGTGTGTTTGCAAACGTACCATTTCTTTTTATAGTAGTACTTATTTAATTTCATATACTTTTAACGAATTGTTCTAAATTAAAAATATAACACATGATGAAAACATAGTTTTGAAATTGATTAAAATATGTATTTTAAAAAAAATCGCTGTAATTAAATCATGTTTCCTTTTTAGTCAGATAGAAAAAAATCATATATAAATTAAAATAAAATCCCAGGGAAAAAAACCAAAAAAATTGAAACACATAAAGTAACACTTAAAACGAGTAAAGTTAAAATATAAAGGGAGACAAAAATAAGAAGTGTGAAAAAGATTTTTGAACACACAAAAAAACTCTTAAAAAAGTTCAAAATAAAAGAAGAAGATCATAAAAATCTCATTAATCCCTTAAAACCTTTTGGACTACACCTTATTTCCTCTCATAAGTATATACTTTTCTCTTTAAATTATTCAAGTTAAAAAAAAAGAAGAAGAAGAAGAAAAAGAAATGTTACAATGGCATACAACAACTTTATAGGACGATAAAACATCAAAAGTATATCCGGATTTAAATCTTATATAACTTGTTTGCAATAGTGACATATAGACTTTTTACTTAGACCGATAAGTTGTTTCATGAATATATTAAAAGTTATGACTGTCTATCTATATGATACACAAAACCTTTTTTGATACAATTTTAGTGTTGAATTTAATTATGAAATTGTTACTGTGTCAAATTTGATTATTGGAATAATAGTTTGTTAATAATCGATGTTGATTCCTAAACCTTGTATGAAAAAAGTTGCTTGTAATCCATATAAATAATTTCCGACTTCAACATTTCCAATAGTAAGCAATAAACCAAAATAAATGTTTCAAATTCTTTTGTGACCAAAATTTTATGGTCCGACTATACGTAAGTAATTGACTAGTAATGTTTATTGGTTGCGATTGTTGATACTTGATAGTGTAGCTTTACTGATTATCTAACTTTTATTCTATTTAAATGTATTATTTTTTTGAAATGCCGCCATATAATAAAGTAATAAACATGTGAGTTTCAAATTACATGAAATTGTACCCCAAACTTCCTGTTTTGTAAATCTAGCAAACTACTTCGAATCTTCGATACGACAAATTCAACTTATGGGAAATCAGTTATTTGTTTAAACTTTAAAAAGAATTAAAGTACTATTGACTTTATAGCTTACTAAAAAGTAATGAAATTTTGATCCTATCAAATTCATTATTAATATATATTATTAATATTATATATCTTAGTATCGTACAATATTATACGATAATAATAATTTATTTTATTTTATTGACTTCCCATCTTAGGTGAACGAGCTACGATCTCGCAAGGCACTACTGTAGAGCTCTTTGGGCCTGCCGCTGTCTCAATCGATAAACTTTGAAGATTAGCCTACTGAACGATTCTATCTTTTATTTGAAATGAAAAATGAAAATTTCCTGCTGAACGAGATTATTATTATTTAATTTCAAGATTGATTTTCGTTGAAGAGTTCTCTCTGTCCCTCCGTCCCCCAATTAGCTAGTTGTCCCGTCCGTCGTCCAATCCCTCACTTCGTTTCAAGTCTTCATATAAATATATACTAGACGCGTAGATCCCAAGTCAAAAAGTCCACCCCGTGTGAACTCGGACGTTTTGTCGCCAACAACTTATTAAATAGTTTGTAAATTCTTTCCTATTATCTTTTATCAAAATAATAACTTAATAACTTGATTAACTTCAACAAATATTTGTTGTTTTTAGGTATTAGTATTAAATAACTTCATAAAATAAAGTGTGTTGTGAATTTGTACGTTAAAGTATTTATATTTATACTAAAGAGCTGCATACTCAAGTTATATAAATTATAATAAATATTTAAATAAATATATATGCAATAATTCAATAAAGAACTAACCTGGAAATTTTCATTATGACATCTCAATTGAAGAAGAGTGTCGAAAAGATGACGCCGAATAGTTTCTTTATTGCCAATAATAATCCATTGAGCCCGACCAGATTAATAGTATGGTCTACTATATACATTATGAAGCCTTAGGGAAGCAATCTTTTTTGTACTTTGGTATAGAAATAGCTACGATATGAGACCAAATTGGGTTTAATTTATAAAGCAACAAATACCAAAGGGGTGCAATTGCAATGAAATTCTGTTGAAAGGTAGATGCAATGGAAAAATGGTTGTAGTTTATTAATAAAATTGATTTGCCACGGTACCTACCTTGTACAGCGCAACACTTGTATAGTCTACGATACTAAAAATTGCTTTATTTCATATGTAAGTCAGGTTTAATAAATATATATTGAAACATTGTAAAAAAGTTATTAAAAAAAGAGAGAACTATTATTTTCGTTCATGTGGTTTGTTAAAATTTGCTATTTAGCCGAAAAGTTTAAAGTTTGTTGTTTCAACTCAAGAGTTTCATTTTCGTTGCAATTTCCGTCCCTATGGTTTGTTAGAAACAGCTATTTCAGTCCAAATATGTTAATGTGAAGGACGACAAATGCAACGAAAATGAACCTTTGGACGAAAATAGCAAATGTTAAATTTTTGGACTGAGATAACAAAGTCCTACTGACCCGGTTCCTAGATTTTATTGACCAAACCCGAAACCGGTTCATACCCGGTTTTGGTTCCTGAAAAAACACTGTTTACCCAAGGCATATGATTCTGATTAGGCTTACATGAGCCCAACACGTCTTTTAACTCCTTTTCCTTGCAGTGGACCTTTTAGCCTTTTAGGTGGGCTGCATAACCAATAAATTAGAATGAACTAATCCATTTGATCATACTATTCGACCAATAACTCAATAAGTATTGATTAACTAATTCATAGTCCTTTGTAATTCATAAGTCATACTACTTCACAGATTAGTTTAATCCATTAAATTATTTGCTCTACTAATTAATATTCATCACGTAAAGTATCTTGTTATTTTCACTAAATTAATGACTTTCTTTTTTTTACTTAAATTAATACAGGTTATCGAATATGATGTAAACTGTAAAGTCTTACCAATATTTAGATCGTTTTAGCTCATTTTCTTTCTAACCTATCAAATATAAAAAATTACTTAGTATTATCCATTTAATCTACCCTCTTTAATAAAAGAATCCATAATTGAACAGGTGTCCCCTCCTCAGTCACCAAAAAATTAGTTTTCCCGCCCATATTTATTTAGGGTTCATTAATTAATTAATTTCTACGGGTGATTCATATTACTTAATTCGTTATATCCAGCACTCCCTTCTCACAATTACGTGATTCATATTTGATTCCTAATAGCAAGCCCCTGATTCTTAATAGCTGGATTCTCAATAATAAACGGGACATCATATAACGAATTGAATCTGGATATATAACTCGCCAATTTCCAGTTTCAGCCTCAAATCAATTCCTAATTCTTCGTTATGATTTCAATTTCAATCTCAATTCAGTCTTCGATTCTTCCGCATCCCCATTATTGATTGCTCATTTTTTAAGGTTAGTAATTTTTATTTTGAATTCTTCGATTTCATGTTAAGGTGTGATCTATACTTAGCTTAGGGTTTCTTGATGCTAAGGCGTTATCGTAATTTTTCGATTTAGCACCTATAAGGCCTGTGTAAGTATTTTTAATTATGCCTAATAAGAACCCTAATTAACGGGTTTTAATATCAAACTTTACAAAAGCTTTGGACGTTTTTAGAATCTAAATACAAACAGATATGTTATCCAGTTCAATTATATATATATATTTTTTTGTATGTTACAACCGACTTTAGTTAGTGAATTGAGGTTGTGAGTCTTTAGTTGTGTTAAGTCTTCAGTTCTTTTGTTGAATTGTTTCTAAATCATAATGTTAAATTCTTACCTTGTTCATTAAAAAATTGGCAAATGTGTATCTTTGGGTTTGATTTGTGCACTTATATATGAACAACTGCATTTGTGAACACAAAATACCTCATTAAATGTGTTTATCTATTATCTGGTTATGGTTTGTTTGTGTTGCTGTAAATGTCTTTATTTGTGGTCAATTGAAGCAACAAGTACTAATTTGCGTTGCAATCTGCACTACTGTACAAAATGCTTTATCCTTTTCGCACATTGCTGGTGAAGAAGCATCTAGCATCGGTTTTGCAGCTACATGTTCTCTTGGTTAATTTATACTAATTACGTTAACTATGAAGTCAGTTATTACAGGTGGAAATTTCGACTTAATTGATTACAAAGTTATATATTCTGGCCCGTTACCAGCCTGTTTGACTGAACCCCCCTATTTTAGCTACTAAATTATGGACAAAGAGCCTCATGTCAACTCAACTTGGTCCGTTCCTACCTATTTCTAGCAGTTGAAATTTGCGTTTGAATTTGAAGTGAGTTAATTTCTTATTTCCTTTCAAATATTCATTCATAAAGGACTGTGGTTAATTAAGGAATGATTTGTTTAGATTTTAGCGCGTCAGGGGTGTTCTTAGGGTATTTTTCAGGTTTCACCTTGGGACATAATGGAATACCGATCCCTTTATAAGTGGGTTCGAGTTTCAGGTGAAATGAGTCTGGTTAATACAGGTTGGGTTTCAAGTCAGTAGGTCACATTCAACAAAGTTAAAAAATGAAATTCAAACACTGGTATGGACTCAAACTGACATAAAATAGATATACAATTTGGAATTTAATTCATATACACAATTCATACACTTTTATGTTTGTTAATGGAAAAGGATGAACATATGGACCAACACTATTAGTAAAATATGGACCAACATATAATACATTATTAGTAAAATACGGACCAACAAAAAATGAATATATGAAATATAGTCTATTACTATGTAATATAGCAAAAACTATTTTAATAACTGAACATAAGAAATGGAGCTATGATCGAGTGATATAAATTAATGTTACTTGATTATTAAGTATAAAAATAGTATCTTGAATCAAACAACCATGGAACTTGGAATCAAATTCAATTGAAAGATTGATCGTAAAACTGTAGGTCTATTCTGAATGGGCTGCTCCGCTACTGAAATATATATTAAATAACTGCATGATAATGCCGGTTAATAGCAAATTATAAACGTAACTTACCTATATTGTTTCAGGATTTCTAAAGCAATTGTTCTCGGGTTATTCCGGTGAACCATCAAAGTTCAGAAATCAACCCAATGACCAAACCAATGCCTTAACACGGGTTTGGGTTAGAGGCTTCTTCGGGTTGGGTTTTTTTGGTTATAAATTAATTTTGTGCATATGTATGGACAGAATATCCAAAAGAGCATTGCTTTGCAGGAAATATGTAAAATTAGCAACTGTGGGCAGCATTATGCCATGCTGTTAATTATAAAGAGAGCATATCTTTATTTGTAAGCCTCTAATATTAATAACGTTAGTGTTATCGGGAAGATGATGAAAACATAAAAGCATTGCTAATTTTGGTTCCATTTGTGTTGTGGGTCAGTTACTTATCACATACAACAGGTGCTAAAAGTTAAATGAAGTTACAATGCCATATTTGAAATTGGAATTTCAGGTTCATCAAGGTGCGCTTTCTGTGCAACAGTTTATTTTTAACCGAACGACTCGAATGAAAACAGTACGAATGTGATCACTAATCAGTGAATTATAATTAATGATTTACATTTACTTTTCCTTTGTTCGTATTTTCGTTGTGTAACATTATATGATTGCAAATAAGACTACTAATTTATTTATTTTTTTAATTACATTTTTTGTCATGTATAAAATTTGATTTTATAATACCTCCTTATATTCATTCATAATAAACAAAATACAGTATTATTTTACCAACCCGTGTATTACAGGGGTTACTAACCTGGTAACTAATAATATGTAAATACAAGTACCTAAATGGACCGATCATATTTCATTTACAAAGCCAATGGCCATTAATACAAATTACGAGTACAACTAATTTCCTACAATTAAAATACTAAATCAACCTAATTAATACAAATAATATACAATATATTTTACATCTAATATAACTGAGCAACAATTTCAGTATCCTATGTGTAAGCATATATTATCATAAAAATTGCACACAATCAATAAAATCGAAAACTTTGATTATGTGAATGTGTTACACATATTTAATAGTAAATAACTGATACAAAACCACATAAATTTCATGTAATGTTGACTAACTGATTCCTACTTGTGTAGTTGTGTTACATAGTAAACTTAGGATCTTAACTACCTTGATTCCTACTCCAGTTAATTAATGGCATTATCCAAGTATCCTTCCTTAACCTCAGTCGGTCAGAGAACTAATCACTATACCTAGCATATAAAAGGTTTCCACCAATAAATCCTATTATCAACCCACTTCCAACACCTAAGAATATGATTATCCAATCAATTTTGTCACTTGGCAGGAGAGACTCAGACAAACTGCTTGTTTGTGCAAGCGTTGACGTCTTTGAACTTCGGCAATCCTTGGATAATGACGGTCCACACAGTCTAGGATTACCCTTGTAGGAGCTGTTATCAAATGTACTAAATTGCTTTCCTTGAGGTATATGCCCTTCAAGATGGTTGAAAGAAACATTAAAAATTTCAAGGAAGCCAAGTTGCGACAATTCTTGAGGAATTGTACCTGATAACTCATTTCTCGAGAGATCCAAAGACTCGAGGTTCTTTAAGTTTCCTAGAGATGGCGACACAAGACCAATAAAATGATTGTTTGAAAGGTTAAGAGACTCAAGCCCACCGAGATCTTGAAGTGATTGTGGGATATGGCCTTCAAAGTTGTTACAAGAGAAGTCTATTGATGTGAAGATATTTAGAACTTTTTGGTACTCTCTCTTGACACCCTTGTTTGTTAACGTCATCGAGTATGGATAATCAAATGGCACAAGTTGATCGAAGGGGATATCAAAACCCATAGGAGATGATTTGTCAACATAAACGGATTTCATTTCGTTCCATGTTTGGAATAACTTGTCAGGCAATTGACCACTAAAACTGTTGTTGGAAAGGTCTATGATCCGCAACTTATGGAATTGTGACCTACTCATTACGGAACCTTGAATTCGACCGTAAAGTTTATTGGACCTCAAAATAAGCACTTTCAACTTGGGAAGATTTCCCAACCAAAAAGGAAAATTATCTTCAAGAGAGTTATCTCCAAGATTGAGAAACTCTAAATTGGTACAGTTTGCCAATGATTTGAACACCCGACCCATTAACTGATTTTCGCTCAAATCAATCCTCTTCAGCAGACTTCCATGGCTGATTGTATACATGATTGGACCATGAAAATTATTTCGTCTCAAATTCAAAACAAACAACGTGTTGCTTAAGTTGCCTAAGCATGGAGGTAGGGTTCCCGTAAGGTAGTTAGAAGACAAATCTAACACTCGTAGTGACTTAACCTCACACATTAATAACGGTATTTTGCCACTTAGATTATTGTTTGAGACATCATAAACAATTGTGTTGTGTCGTGGAACTGGCAGTTGTCCTCGTAGCTGATTGTACGAGATTTCGAATGATTGCAAACGAAGCCATGGGAGAAACTGAGGAAGTCCATGAAAGCCGGTGATGAAATTATTTGAAAGGCCAATAAGGTGTAATGTTCCTAGGCTATTATTCCAAATCCACTCGGGTACGAGGCCTTCAATTTGATTTTGGTACAAGAATAAGCCTATCATTTTGTTTTGGAAACGCAAAAACGACGGAAACTCCTTTAGGTTGCATGATGACAGTCCAAGATTTTTCAGTTGTGGCAGGGTGCCATCAGTGTAGTTATTTGTGGCGAAAAATGATATCTTGTTGTAGCTTAAATACAAAGTTTCAAGTTTGTTGAGTTCGACAAATGTGTCTAGCTTTACTCTGCCACTAAAGTTGTTATGATCTAGACCAAGATATTGAACACTTTTGAAATTGGAAAAGGAGCTTGATATTTGTCCTTGCAATTGGTTTCTTCCTAAATCTATCACACTTAGTTGGGTAAGGTTCATAAACGAAGATGGGATACGACCAAAAATATAATTATCCGTGACTGAGATGATTCTAAGTGTTGTTAGATTTGAAAGAGATGATGGGATTTCATCGTATATGTTCATACGATCAAAATGCAACTCGTTGAGCTTACTCAGTTTGCTAAGCCAATGGGGCAGTCATCCGTTCTCGAAATGGTTATCACTAAGTTCCAAAACATTTAGTTTTGAAAGACTTTCTAATGAAGGAACAAAACCTGTAAGCCTATTTAGACCAACATCCAAGTGACTTAGTTGTGTCATGTTAGAGAGTGAACCTGGAATGGGGCCGGAGAAAAAACACTTATGGAGGGATAAGTATACCAAACGCTTTAGTTTTGTAATCGATTCTGGTATAATCCCAGCGAAACCTGTTGAACCCAAATCAAGATGCTCAAGTAAGGTGCTATTATGAAATGCATGCAAAGAACCAGTGAGGCTAGGATTCTTTGCTACGCTTAGAAACTTCAATTGCGGTAAGTGAGATATAGCTACTGGGAGTTCATCCCTAAGCTGACAATCTTCGAGATAAACTGACCGCAAAGAAGAATAGTTGGCCAAAAAACTAGGTACGGAAGAGCTAATGTTAGTCCCCGAGAGATGGAGCTCTTCGAGTCTAGTCAAGTTTTGCACTAGATTCTCAAGGCTAGGACTTTGAAGCTTTAACCGATTCCATGACAGATGCAATGAAGACAAATGCACCAAGTGCGATATTTCTGTTGGAATTTGGCCGCTAAAGCTAGAACTAGAAAGATCGAGGCTTCTTAATTTGTTAAGACGAGCTATCCCAGACGGGATTTGAGATTTAGCAAAATAGTTCATGGAGAGGTTGAGTATTTGAAGATGAACAAGGTTAAAGAGGGTACTGTTTGAGTTAATTGGTCCATGGAGATAGCTTTGGCTTAAGTCAAGCCCGATCACGTGGCCGTCATTGCTACATAACACACCACCCCAGAAACAACAATCAGAACCACCATTATCTGATGTATTGCTAGTGATCTTACTCCAAGAGTCTAACTTTGGAGCTAAACCGATATGAAAAGATGTATTATCGTGATAAAGAAAGCTTTTATGAAATTTAAACAAAGCTAAACATTCTTCATCATGGCTTAATAACGATCCACTACACGTGGGAAATAATAGTAAGTATATAAAAGCGATCGTATGCTTGAAGGTGAAGGCCATGATCAACAGGAGTAAAGTAAGATATTGTAGTGTCTATAGATGTGCAATGTAAGGTGTTTATATATAACATGACAGTCAATGCTAGTTGGGATGTATTTAATGGTGAAAAGGAAGTTTGTGGCCATGGTTATTGCCTTTGCACCCAGGTTAAAAATGCACTTAACAAGGGCTGCTACACTAAAATAATGACTTCGTTTCTTACTGGTTTGATACACATGCGGTGATTGATTGGACCTTCTTAATCAGTCTAATAAGAAAGAAAATGTTAATATTTAGGTACTTAAGTAATATCTTTATAAGGTTAAGTACCCCGTTAACCATACACGACCTGTTTAGCCATTTTTCGTAATATGTTTAAAACAAGATTAGAACCTGCCAACTTGTTGTCAACCTACTCGTTTTGACTCCTATGCTATGTGTGTTACGCGATGTATGTTAAAAAGACGGTTGATATCTTTGACAAGTATAATAAAGTTTGAAACGATTAAAAAATGAAGTCAATGAATTTGAATAATGCTGCTTACATTTAATTGTATTAATTTAGAAATTGATGGGTAGGAAGTTAGTTGGCAAGGAGCTTTAATTTCAGACTAACCACAAATCTTACTAAAATTATTGAATGAGGTTGTGCTAAGATTATATTTAGTAATATATATTTCTTCTTGACGATTTTGATGTATAGCAAGGCAAGTAGATGGATGCGACAATTGCTGGTCGATATAGCAATGATGACCGAGCAGGTATAGCTACACTTTCTATTCGTTCCGGGTTACTATATATTGATTATTTATATAGCTAATACATGTGCTATGAGTTGCATGTTAATTTGTTGATCAGCGTACTAGACCATCCATGTCACAATGAAATTGTCTTAAAAATGTTTGAAAGTAACAATATAGTCGTTAGAGCATTCTCATTCAACCCCTCATATTATGTGAGGGAGTGTTTTTTATAAATTAGAGAGCGATTTAGAATGTTATGAGTGAGGAATTTTTATATTTTGAAAATCGTACTGATTGATCTGTGTATTTGAAAAATTATTGTTCACCGTCTATAATGTTTTAATATATTTTAAAAGTGGTTGTGAGTGAAAGAAAGAGAAATGGTAATGATAAAAGTATAAAAAGTACTATTTAATTGAAAAGAAGAGAGAAAATGTAGTGTGTTTTAGTGTAATTATAAATTTAAAAATAGGAAATTGAATGAGAATGTTTTTAGTTGTTATAAACTATATGTTTGTGCTTGCATGACCTGAAGTGTGATTTTTTTGTCTCTCTTTGTCTAATTGTGATAAATGACCCACATAAATCATATGCTTTACATGTTTTGTTACGAACTGAAATCATTGCAATGTATGAGACTTGTCTCACATTGATTGTATGGACAACTGATGTGGGGTTTTTAAGCCAAATGGGTTCCCTCACCTATCAGACTAGTCTTTTGGATTGAATTCTTCTGTTTAGCTTGTAACATGTATAGTGACAACCATTACAAACCCTAGCTAACGTTAATGCACTAATATCAATTGCTAACAATTAGTGGTCTTAATGTTAACACTTAAATCAAAATCAAAAAATTGTGTCTAAGAGATGTGGGGTACATTTATTGGTAAAGATCAAATAAAGTTTGAGATGGAATAAATAAAGCTTCAAAAGAATTTGACATATAAACGAAAAAGAAAGTGGGTAATTTCGTCGCGTTAACTGTCAATTGTTTTCAACAATAGATATGGATGAAGCCGAAGTCGTATCGTGGCATTACGCCATTACCTCATGTTTGTTTTTTGATAATACACTTCATCCACCTTTCATCATTAACGAGATTTTAATGTAAGTCTACTTATGTCTTATAGTCCCCAATCCATCACCCTTTGAGATCCGATTTCTAAAATGAGGGTCCAATAATTCAATATAATTATAACCCGAGGATTGTGTTGATTTGCGTTTAAAACAATTGAATCTATAAATAAAACATATAAAAATGTATTCTAATTTTTTAAAGTCCCATAGTATATATGATTATATTGAAGTGTTTTAGATCTTGATGAATTTGTACTTATTTAAAACCTTCTACGAATCTTAGAGCAGTCACTTTTTTTAGTTAATTTTAATGATTTGAATTCCGGCTATTTAATCTTTTAAATTTAGGATTATTGGATTTAAATAATGCCATCTTTAATGGGTTTATGTATGCGTGTTTTTCTGTTTTATTGAGTTATATCAATTCGTTCTTAAACAACCACTTATCAGGATTTAAGAACAAATTGAAATTGTTGATTCATATTATCATATACTAAATTTCGTATAATAATCTCACCTCAGTTATTTTTCTCTGGCAGTCCCACATTTTCAAGGTTTTTTGTTTTATGATCCCCGTTAAAAATAATTAACGGGGTTAAGTTTTTACTAATGTGGCTAGTGACGTGACATTTTCATTATCCTACATGGCTTTTACCTCCCCCTAATTACTTACGTGGAATCCTACCCTTTATCATTATTATTATTATTATCAGCAACATCAATGTTCCAAGATTCAACTCCAAATACTTCTTCGATCATGCTACCAGTGGGCAAGAACTCAGCTTTACTTCTTGGAAATGAAAAATACCCGACATCACAAACCTTGGAATCCTCAAACATAAACCTCATATCATCATTATAATCAAAAACTAGATTTTTAACACTAAACACGTATTCTTGAATCTCATTCAGACATGAATCATCATCTTCTTCAGACGGGTCACTTACCTGCAACTCATCGTCATCACTGTCAGCGTTCATCAGATCAAATGTGTTCTGTTCGGCCCGTCTTTGCAGCACGAACACGTTGAAGTAATAGCTAACGATTTCTTGATTCGTTCGTGAAGGAAACGTTTCTGCAAGTTTTTGCCATAAGTTTTTCCCTAAAAATACCGGATTCGAGCACACAACTTCATGAAATAACTGTTCATCTTCCTCGGTTCATTTGCAGGCAACAATATCTCCCATAGAATCAAATCCAAGGGCTGAGAATCTTTCACGACCGATGTTTGTCGTGGGTGAGGATTCAATCGATAATTAGGGCTCAATACAAAATTTTGGGGGTTAAATAGGGAGGATTCCACGTAAGTAATCAGAGAGGGAAGGTAAAAGCCATGTAGGATAATGAAAATGCCACGTCACTAACCACATCAGCAAAAACTTAACCCGTTAATTATTTTTAATGGGGGTCATAAAACAAAAAACCTTAAAAAGGTGGGACTGCCAAAGGGAAATAACTGAGGTGCGATTATTATCGGCCAACCCATTAAAGTTGGGATTATTCAAATCCAATAATCCTTAAATTTACAATCAAATTCAGGGTAGTATTTTTTATTTCAGTTAAAATATATTAATAAAGCAAACACATGTTCCTCATGGATTAAACGCTCATTTTGCGTGTATTAAAGAGTTAATTTTTACTTTTTGCCAACAAAACTCAGCCACCCGGTACACTCATTGGTAAAAGCCTACTCATGTATGCGATCACAAATAGCGCTAATAACCCGTCACGTCACCAATTCTAAGAGAAATTCAGTACGCAAAGGCCCATTTTGGTAAACCTCTTACGTACCCCAATTTTTCACTAACAAGACCGAACCGGTGACCTTCACCAAACAAAGTTACCGAGGTACCGCTAGATAACTTTATAACTATAATGTAAAAACAACTTTTAATATTCAATAAACAAAAATGTGTCCAAACTTTTGAACATGGATTAAGGGTTACCCTTTTGGGCTTGGTCTGAAGTCCATTTATGAGTAGTGGGTGAGACCCATCATGAAACCAGATGGGTTTTTGAGTGAAGGTTTATCCTTTGGAATACACTCATCAATCATCATCATGCCTATTTTGACTTTAAGGTCAACATTTTTTCCATGTTTTCATCAAAAATACAAAATCGTCAACAGAGGTCAACTTAACCAAACCAAACGACCCACATTCATAGCACAGTTATTAAACATAACCCTAGGAACACTCATGCTAACGATATTTTAAATAATAAAATATCTAGATTATTTGAAAAACACGAAACAATTTATACCTTAGAAATAGAAGTTAAGCACTTTTAAAAACGGCGGATGAGTTTTTTTTTTTTTTTTTCTGTTTAACTAGATTAAAGGTTATATTGGTGTTTTAAAAATAGAGCTTCTTCAACACTAAATGGTATTTGTGTGAAGAGAGTCTTGGGCAAGAAGAACAACTTGGCTCAATGTTGAGAAAGAAATTAACTTGTATCTATAGGATTATAGCGGGTCTTCTAAATCCAAATCGGGAAAATTTTCTTGTGACATGATATATTTTTTTTGTATTTGTGAAGAGTATGATAGATTTGGAGAGAAAAATAAGAGTGGTTTGTACAAAATACGAATAGGTTTGTGTATATATTTAATTTAATTTTGTTGTTAATATAACTCCAACGAATTCTTAAAATGGTCGGCACCAGTGGCGAAGATTGAACTAAGACATCGAGGGGAAGGACTCAAAATGTAAACAAAACTTCACAAACGATGGGGGGGTGCTCAAATTTTCGGCCGAAAACGCCTAAATTCACACTACGAATAAAAAATTTCGGACGAAAATTGATAAATTTACACTACTGTGCAAAAAAAAAACAGGGGGCCAAGGCCACCCCAGGCCCTAACTAACCTCCGCCCCGGCACCATTGCAATGGCGTGAAGAAGAGGTAGGGTGGGGGAGGGGGGTGCCCTTGAATAATTGGCGCCCTTGTATCCAACGTGGATGGGGTGGTGCTCCTATGCCAACCATAACACATTGTCTAACAACACATATAATTCAAAAACCTTTACTTTGTTAGTACCTGAATCAAGAACCTTCAGACGTTTAAAAGACTTTATTTTTGTCCTTGGTCCACCAACCTGAGAACCTTTATTATTATTATCTAAGTATTTTAAAGTTATAATTACAGAATGTAAAAAAAAGGTATCACACATATACCAGGTTAAAACAAGCTCATATTATTATTAACATTAAAACATACCGGCATTTGACAAGGGGAGAAGTGGCTCAAAGCCCAACATGCAATAGTGTAGTATTTCATGTAGAGGTGGCAATGGGAGTGGGTTGGGTTGGGTTGGGTTGGGTTGGATTTGGGTGATGGGTCAGGATGGATATGGGTCAAGATGGATAAAACTAACCCATCTTGACCCAAGTGAAGGTTGACATACAAAGTGTTTTAAAAACCCCTCAAAAAAATATTCAAAAAAACTATTAAAAAAATAATAACTCAAAATATAAATAAAAAACGCAAAATGTAAAATAACTAAAATGTTTCCCCCATCCTCCTTGTTCAGTTTTTTTGTTTCGTTTTGGTAAGCTTTCTGATTGCATTTCGCTTTTTTTGTTTCGTTTTGGTCAGTTTTTCGGTTTCATATCGGTTTTTTGTATCGTTTTGGTCGTTTTTCTATTTCGGTTTAGTTTCGTTTGTCAGTTCGGTGTTTTTGATTCGTTTTGGTCCGGTTTTTAAATTGCATCTAGTTTTTTTACGTTTCCTTTTCAATTCGGTTTTTTTGTTTCGTTTCGGTCGTTTTTCTATTTCGGTTTAGTTTCTTTTCGGTTTGTTTGTTTCGCTTTGGTCGGTTCAGTGTTTTTGTTTTGTTTTGGTCAGATTTCAGTTGCATTTCGCTTTTTTTTGTTTTGTTTTTGTCGATTCGGTGTTTTTGTTTCGTTTTGGTCGGTTCGGTGTTTTTGTTTTGTTTTGGTCCGCTTTTCAGTTGCATTTCGCTTTTTTTTGTTTCGTTTTGGTCAACTTTTCGGTTTCATATCGGTTTTTTTGTTTCGTTTTGGTCGGTTCGGTGTTTTTGTTTTGTTTTTGTCCGCTTTTCAGTTGCATTTCGCTTTTTTTTGTTTCGTTTTGGTCAACTTTTCGGTTTCATATCGGTTTTTTTATTTCGTTTTGGTTGGTTTTTTATTTCGATTCAGTTTTGTTTCGGTTTGGTCGATTCGATGTTTTTGTTTAGTTTTGGTTAGCTTTTCGGTTGCATTTCGCTTTTTTGTTTCGATTTTGTCAGTTTTTCGGTTTCATTTCGTTTTTTTTTCCGTTTTGGTCGTTTTTCTATTTCGGTTCAGTTTCGTTTTTGTTTCGTTTTAGTTAGTTCGGGGTTTTTGTTTCGTTTTGATCGTTTTTTGGGTTTCGGATGAGTTTTGTTTCACACATGATAGTTTGGGTATTTTGAAATAAATAAATTTTGGATAACTTGGATATTTTGTTTTGACCCATTTTAACCTATAAATAAAACTCACTTGTATATTTCTAACCCATCCTGACCCACTTGTAGAATTTTATGATCCATCCTAACCCATTTATTTTTAAAGTTTATCTATCTTGACCCAAAACAACCCATTTGGGTTGGGTTTGCCACCCTTAATTTCATGACAACTACCAAAGCCCAACTCACAATCTCCTTTCTCCATAAAATAAAATAAAAATAAAAATCCAGTGACACTCTGACACGCAAGTCACAAAGTACTTTACTTAGATCAGGATGAAAACTAAAGCACATACGTACGGGTGAATGAAAACGGTAGCTAGATTCTCGTTTCCTACAAAACTAATACTAAATGATGAGGTGAATCTCCCATGATATGATATCACCCACAACAGATCGAGGTATGTTATTCATCTTTGGTTAAACCATTGATTATTTCGTATAACAATTTCAAGTACTAAAATATATATAAATCTGATAAAGGGAATTTAATACAAAAAAATTGTAGGCATATTAATATTACAAATGGTCATGAACATTAAAGCCAAAATCAAGGAAGCCCTAAACATGATAAAAACCTGCTTTGTGGTTGTGGATACACTCAGTCCGGAGCTTTGGTTGCTTCCAACGATGATCTTTTAACTGAAATCCTTGTCCGGCTCCCCGTTACCTCCATTCTTCGTTTCAAATCCGTGTCTAAACACTGGCGATGGCTTTTGAGTGATAGGCATTTCACCCTCTTGTATGACAGCCTTTCGAAATCTCATGGTCTATTTGTTCACGATATGTATAGCCCATTTGATGTTCAAACCCCTACCCCTCCTCCTTTCCGTAGTCTCGATTTCTGCTTTGATCCTTGTGGTATTGAAATTTGCAATCTTGTAATGGATTGCTGCTTTGCGGTAGCAAACCATGCGGAAATGACCTGTTAAGTTATCAAGATCATGCGCGTGTGTTTTACGTGTTCAATCCCAACACCAAGCAATTTGCAATCATCCCACCGGTCCTGGAAGGCGACAATGCTCAGAGTATATGTCATTTCATGGCTCTGGCGTTTAATCCAAAAGATTGTGCTCACTACAACGTTGTTTGTTTTCGCGTTGTAGGTATTGATATGCATATGTTTCATATTCAAATCTACTCATCTGATACAGGGAAATGGAAGATTCTTACCGAACCTTTCTTTGCACATTGTCCGCTTTTCATCAACGTATTTGTTTACTGGAACGGAGCTATTTACTGGCATCCTGTATATCGCAATCACTATTGCTTTGAAATTGAGGCCGAACAGTTGAAATCGTTGCCCTTGCCGGCAGAGATGGATCCTTCCACACAATTCACAACATACTTTGGGGAATCTAGAGGTCATCTGCATTTAACGGTGATTGATTATTGCCTCGATGCCACTATACTCCTGACCGTGTATGAAATGTTGAGCGATCATTCTGGATGGTTTGCCAAGTATCAAGTACGTCATGATGAACTTTCTGGTGCTTTCCGGAATGGTACATCATGTCGTTATTTTGATGTCGTTGATATTGTTAGAGGTGAAAAAGAAGAAGATTCATTCATGGTGTTGAAAATTCAAAACAGCTTGATAAAGTACAATCTTCATCACAAGAGTTTTGAGCACATATTCTGTTTCCGCAACGACTTGTATTTTGCATGGTATGAAGCTCATCGTCATATCACAACATTGTCTTATTTCTAGATATTCTCGTTATTAATAAATTAGTTGATAACGATTAATTAAATTCGGATAATTAATTAGTTGTAATAAAAAACCTTTTAATAAGTAGTTATTTGGAGAGTTTCTTTATTTTTGAGCTATGTCAGTTTAAAAGCAACAACACAAAATCAATACTGGTAAGTTTCTTATGTTCTTTCTACAGTTCATTTGGTTAATTTGTTTGGCCTTCTTTGCGTTTGAACCTTGACATGATCGCTCTGTATTTCCAGCCATTTGTAACAGGCTCCTTGATGTTTGAATGTTTCTCTCTGGTTCATCATTTAGGTATAGAAACAAAATTGTAACAAAGGATGTCATTTATATAATGTGAAGCTGCATTAAATGGATCTTGATTCTTGAAGATTAAGCAAGTTTGAAAAAAAAAACGATTTAAAGATTAATCAAGTTTAGAAAAAAAAAGATTTAAGATTTAAAGATTAATCAAGTTTGGAATAAAAAAGTAACGAAATCCAATAAAATGTTGTGAAAAAATCAGCTGAAGCTGTGTAAAAAGTTGTTTTTTCTCCGAGCTAGAATCATATCAGTCAACTATATAATTAAATAATATTATGCCCCCATATCCCAAAAAATTACAAGAATTTGGTATGTGAAACATTAGGCAAAGCAAATTTCTTTTCTTTGATTCACACTCATGAACAAAATCATTGATTCACAAGAGTTTAGTCCGTGACATCGCTTTTCTGCGCGCTTTAGTATTAAGTCATTAAAATAACAAATTTTCCATTTATTCTATGTGATGACGAACTTATTTGCCCGTACTAGTACAAGTGATTAAGAGATAATAATTAACTTGTTTTTTTTTATTAGACCACAACATCTACATCAATTGGGAAGTTGATGTAGAGGTAAAAAAACTAAAAAATACAAGGATTTCGCAATTTCTACTAAAATTTATAGATACACACAAATGGAGATTAATCTTGATGTAAGTGATAGCGATTGTAGTAGAGGTTCTTGAGTTATACTTCCTTTTATTAATATTGGGTGGGGTTGGTCATGGTCTGGTTTTGACGGTTTTTAGGTCAAACCGAGAACCAACCCGTTAATAACGGTTTTTTATTATTGAAACACGAATTCAAACCGTTCAAATTTAAAACCGAACAGTTACTAATGGTTTGGTTTCACGGTTTGGTTCAAAAGCAATTTAAATGGGTTTGAAGTTTCACGTAACATGAGAATGCTACAAAATTACATTTACCATTGGGTGACCGGAAGAATAATCATGATGAAAATGAATTAAAACTAAGAACACCATCATTGTAACTTTTTGAATATGTTTACTTGTTTAGCACTTTAATATGTTTTGGGTTAAATTCTCTTTAACTACTAGTTCTATAAGATCAGAAAAGATGAACATGTTGGAAGAAACTATATCAAGGAACGATTAGGAACATACATCAAATTTGCCAAGTGATAACAACTAGTATAACTCTACTAAACAAACCAAGTCAAATATAAATGTAGATAACAGCAAATATTCAATATAAAATATCTAAAATATAAAATATAGTGTTAACGGTTCGGTCCGATTTTATACAACCGGTTTTTAGCTTAAACCGTAAACCAAACCATTCGCTACGGTTAACCGGCCGACCTAAAGTTGAGATAAAAAAACTGACCGTAAAACCAAACCAATGACCGGTTTTAAACCCAATCACGAACACCCCTAATATTGGGAGTTATCCAATTTTTGTCTTTGTTTTAGTATACCAATTCAATCATTGATATTAATCCTATAATTAGTAACTTATCCTAACTTTTATGATTAGAGATTGATAACGACACTAACCTCAGTAGTCAGTAGTGAACCCAAATCAAACCCACATAAAACAAACAAGTCTCACCAGACTCAACCCAACTCAGATTTGCAGTATACATACTCAAATCTGTTGGCCAGGTTAGGCAAACAGGATTCTGTAGTCAATTCGGTGGGACTACTAGTGGAGATGCTTAGCTAGAGTGATATATATATATATATATATATATATATATAGTGTAAGTGTGTAACACTAGCCTAATAGGAAGAAAAGAGAGTTTCTGGCCCATCAACAAGTGTTTAGTTGGGAATCTCCTTTGCTTTTTGCACTGTTTAACAAATTATTAATTCGATCAACTTGCTAATTATGATGATTATTTGTTAGTTACATTGTCATGGAACCAAGATGAACCTTGGACTACTTTATGAGGATCAGATTCACTTGACGAATTATTGGCTCTAGCATAACTTTGCAGTACCTTTCGATCCTTCAAATTTATTTCTTTATAGTTTTTGTTTTTTATTATGTGAAACGTACACCTAAAGAAAGATGAACTTAATAATGCACCTATGATTTGTGTTTGGGGATATTTCTCACAAGTTGTCTTCTTTCGTAACTTGTTCGCATATATTATGGTTTGAGAGACCCACTTCTTCCCTTGTCAACGTTTCCTGTGCTCCACCAACAAGTTACCCAAGTTGCTTCATCTCCGTCGTCTGAGCTCCGTTATCTTCATTGCTTCTTCACTCTCTTTCTCACAAAGATTTGTTAAGTCTAACAAATATTGTCTATCCGCTTGTCACATATAAATCTAGGTTTGCCTCGAGTCCTCATCCAAACTTACACTCCACTGTAGGGTTTCCACAGTTCTTATTAGAGTCATCATTTGTCTCTCCGACACATGCCCAAACCATCCGAGCCTCCCCTCAATTATCTTATAAGAGATACGTATTACTCCCAACTTCTCCCAAAAAAGCTTCATTTCTTATTCGATCCAACCTTTTGTGCTTACACTTCTACCTTCATTTTTCCCACTTGTGATGTCTTGATGACCCAACAATCGATTTCATACAACATAATTGGTCAAACTACAACCCTATAGAATTTCCGTTTCATTCTTGTTGGGAAGTAATTGCCACACAATATTCTAGTGGTTGCTCTCCACTTGCACCAACTCGCTTGAACGTGATGGACTACATCGTTGTTTATGTCTCCCACTCTTAACAAACGACCCTGAATACTTGAAGTAATTGGTTGTCTAGAGACAACTTGGCCTTCAATAGCAATGTGTAGTCTTCCTCATTGTTTGCACCACTGAAGTTATAGACGTACTATGCTTTAGAACGACTAATCCTTAAACCTTTGTGCTCTATAAAGGTACTGATCACCACTCCCCGAACCTCGCATTTATACTTGTTTTACCCTCCACAACTAGCACAATATCACTCACAAAAAACATCTACCACATAATTGCCTCTCCGATTGACTTTGACAACCCATCCAAAACTACCACAAAAATAAATAGATTTAACAAAGATCATTAGTAATGGCAAGTAAGAGAAAATCATGTGATCACAAAAATACAAAAATAAATAGATTTAACAAAGATCATTAGTAATGGCAAGTAAGAGAAAATCATGTGATCACAAAAATTTATGTTGTTAAACATATAAAAATCATTAAACTTATTATTATATATTACGTCACACATACCTTGGAACCTACTCTTTGGAAATGTCTCCACAATAGTTTTAACCCACAACTACCCACATTTAAATATGCATCAATCATGTAAAATAATTTAAAACAAATGGACCCCATTTAGCTACAATATTGAATAATCTCAAAGGTAAGAACTTTACAAGATGGTGGGTCCAAAAAGCACCAAAAGAAAAGTTTTTTATTTCATTTAAACAAATGCTAAAAAGGTATAATATACGAGGACGGATAAGATTCTTAATTATATATTTTAGCAGATAGGTTTCAGCACTCAGACAAAAATACTAATTACTTTAGTGGTCCTTCCACATAACAAAGTTACATTTTGAACCTTTCATTTCAAGGATATTTGTTTGCATCTCTACATAGTTTATACGGGTTTGTAGAGTCTTGTAATTATCATAGAGGGTGTTCAAAAACTTTTAAAACTGATCGAGCCGTTTAAATAAAGTAAGTCGGCAGTTTAAGAGCTAGTCGGTTCGGTTTTTATAGTTTGCTAGTGCAATGTTTCAAACTGATTCGAAACTTGAAACCGGTCGTGTAAACCAGACCGGCTTTTAACTCTTATCATCGATATATTTTTTCACCTTTTAGAATATAGGTATGTATAAGTATTATAATCACGAACAGTTTCATAACTTTAAAAATTTAATGCAAACTAATGATTTAAATAACAAGCCCTTTGTTATTATACTTTCACTATCATATTTTGTTCCTTGTAATTTGTTATGTGTTGCATAGGAAAGGGAATGATTGGATGGGTAAGAAATGTTGTGAGTCGATAAAAACATTTTTTTATGATTATAAACTAAACAACATAGATCAATGTAGGTTTTGTATGGGTTTAAGAACGACTTTGATGCTAGATGGTGCTTGTACTACTTTGAGCTAATACTTTAAACTTAATCTCTTGTCCAAAGAACAATGTTTCGTTAAAAAAACAACTTTGAACCATACATGTACGATATTAGATACAACGTTCAACATTCTTACATCATTGATCAAGAGCTTGACCACACACAGCCGGTTCTAGTCTGGTCCGGTCTAGTCCGATACCAGATACCGACTCATCTAACCAATTTCTTACAATTTAGACCGCGGTTTACACACAGAAATAATCAAAGATTTAAGATGATGACCAAAATCATGTACTCCCATATGAAAAGGACTAAAGTTGCCATTGACCCAAATGTCATGAAATTGCCAAGGCCCCACCATTCCAACCCACCCAAACACAACTTTCTTCTCTCTATGCACTTTTTGCCAATTAGTTATGTGAAATTTTGTGTTGTCACCTATCTAAACACACCAACTGTAAACAAATCCAGAACCAACGCCTGCCTCACAACTCACACCCAAAAAAACACTTAATACCTCCAGAAAGTTCCGATCTTTATCACTTTCCAATCCTGCAACAAAATCACCTGCACCAGTCTTTCCGGGTCAAATTATCAGTAAGCCTTTCTGGGTTTTGTTCTTTTTTGCTTTATAGAAATGGGTTTCCTTTGCTTTTTATTGATCTGCAAGTTGTGGGTTTGAATCTTTGATTTGTATTTGACCCCTGTTTTCCGGAAAGTTTGAATTTTTACTCATAATTTAAGCTGTTCTTGTGGATTTCTACTATTTTTTTTTATATTTTCTTGTTGACCTGATTTTTATTGTTGATCTGTGTTCTAATTTAGCTTGTAATTTAATTTGGGGTTGATTCTTTTGAGTTTGATCTGCTTTGGTTCTTTGTTGTTTGACTTTGTAAACTTTTATTAGGGTTTTGAAAATGTTTGTAACTCAGGTGTGTAATTCAGTCTGGTTTTCTTGATGATTCTTCATCTTTTTGTTAGGGTTTTTAGATGCTAAAAATACCCTTTTTACAATTTCAATCTGACATTCTTGATATAAAGATTCCAATCATGATAAAAGATATTCTTGATATATTGTTCTTGATTTGACTTATTGACCCTTTTGTGTACCCTAGAACATATTCTGAATCAATAAAGTTAATCTTTTTGGGTCAAAAAGATATAAAAATTCCATTTTTGATGATTGATTTCTCATTTTATTCATGTCCTGATGCAGTTAATTTGTTACAAGATCTTAAAAAGGGGTTAAAAATCTTGTTTCTTGAGAAACAAGAAATGGGTTACCATTGTGATCATTGTGGTGAAGCAAGATCAATGGTGTATTGTAGATCAGATGCAGCCTACTTATGTTTATCGTGTGATCGAATCGTTCATTCCGCAAACGCGTTATCGAAACGTCATTCACGAGCACTTGTATGTGACAGATGCAACTCACAACCCGCATTGGTCAGATGCGTAGAGGAAAAAGTCTCACTTTGTCAAAACTGTGACTGGGTAGGTCATAACGGGTCAACAAAGCACAGTAAACAGACATTAAATTGTTACTCGGGTTGCCCTTCGGCCGTAGAACTTTCTTCAATTTGGTCGTTTATGTCAGATTCAGATTCGGGGTTTGTTAACGGGTCGACGTGTGAGCAAGAAATGGGTTCAATGAGCATTGCTGATAATAACCAAGGACCTTCTAAAAGCAATAATAATGATAATAGTCAAGGTTTACTTGCAAATGGTTTGCAGGGTGGGAATATATCAAATGTTTGGACGGATCACTCGAATGTTCAACAAACTGGGCCCGTTAATTCTTGTACGCCTAAGGTGAAGTGATTTTTAAATGCACAATAAAACACACATATATGATTGTGATTGTATAACTATCTCTAACTTTCTGTTGTGTGTATGCAGATATTGCATTCGGGTACAAAAGATCTTGACCCGTTACTTGATGATGATGGATTCTATGTTGACTTTAGTATGGATGAAGTTGACTTGAGCATTGAGAATTATGAAGAACTGTTTGGTGTCGGTCATAACGATCCCAAACATCTTTTTGCAAAAGATGGGATTGATAGTTTGTTTGGCGGTGCCGAATCTTCGCATGTTGGAAAGGTATTATTATTGTTATTATATCGTTTACTATTCTCTAATTTTGTTCTTGTTATGATAAGCATGAAATTACTGGGAAAAACAAAACAAAAAATGCCAACTTTGCCTTCAATTATCACAAAGTTTATTTATTAGTTGTGGAATTCTTAAAGGATTACATGTTTCAGTTAATCTAATGGTGTCATGGGTCGGCCCGTTGGGCTGATGTTGGTCCATCTTTGACCCATGGTGGACATGCATGGTTTAATGGGTATGCACATGTAGAGGTGCATAAAGCCCGGCTCAAAATGCAGTAATAAATCCCAATCATGGGCTCGAAAATGTCCCTTTATTTGATCCAGAGGTCCTGGCCCAATTCAAGTCCTATTTTCCAAAAAGAAACCATCTTTTTGTTTGGATGCTTAATTAGTTATTATTTAAAATATTATATATTAAAATATAATTACGATTTGTTTAAAAGAAATTAACAAAATAATTAAAATTATATAGCATTTTAAAAATTCAATTATATAGATAATAAACATTGTAATGAGAAAAAACCTCAAACCAGTTTTGTTAAGCATAAAAATATACAAATATCCATTTATGTTTACTAACAAAAAGATTGAATGGTATGCAAAAAGCCAGAAATTGCATCTATATCATATGGACCAAATAATGTACTAGACCCAAGGGACCAGGACACTGGTAATGGACATTCGGGCCTATAAACGGGCTTTGACTGGGCCTAATCTGGATTTTCATTAGAATTTTAGGACTAGAAATACTAAAAATTCAGTTTTATAAAGAATAAAAAAATTGGAAAACATCAAAACAAGTTTTGTAACTTTGTTAAGCATACAATTTTTCAAGTATATATACAATACATGTAATGTAACGTTGCTAATAAAAAATATTGAATTGTATGCAAAAACCAGAAAATTGCATCTGTATCATATGCAACAGGCCTCTTGCACCGGACTTTCAGGCCTGTAAACGGGCTTTTATGGACCTAATCTGGAGATTCATTAGAATCTAGGATTGGGTGGGTCAGAAGCCCATCACTGATTGTGCATGTGATATAAAAAGTTGTCATTTTCTCTTACTTATTATTTATATATTTATTATTTATTTGTGGTTAGGAATCTTCAACGGGTCATGCAAATCCAGCACAACCAGCATGCAGCAATGCAGCATCAGCTGACTCGTTAATCAGCTGTAAAACCGAACCGAATCCTTGTTATGCAAGGCAACGCTCGAATATCTCATTTTCAAGTCTTACAGGAGAAAGCAGTGCTGGTGAGTATCAAGACTGTGACGCATCTTCAATGCTTCCCATGGGTGAACCATCACCGTGCTACCAGGGCCCAGGCCCAGGCCCGAGCAATGATCAAACCACCACTGCCGCTACTGGCAGCAGAAGTGATGCTGTCCAGCGCTACAAAGAAAAGAAAAAAAAGAGAAAGTGAGTCTTTAATATACCAAGTAATGGTGGTAATTTTGATTTTTGACCCGAATGCTTATGTTTATATCTTACGGGTCAAATGGGATTTCATAAAAAAGTCACACCTGATAATCATTTATTTAGAAAAATAGATAATAACTTAAGTTATGCATATTTTTTAATCGTACTTGAGACAATAATTATTTATAAAGTTACTAGTAGCTGTATGTAGGGCTGTAAATGACTGGAGCCAACTTGGCTCATTTATATCATACAGATTTAAGTTACAAATATATAAGTTTTAGTTTAAACGACCCAGAAAGTGAGCCACTAGCCGACCTTGGCTCAGGCTCGGTTTGTCTTATTTACAAACGACGCGATTTCGACCGAGCTTTGAGCATTATGGACAATCCTAGTTTTATGCATGATAAGATTTAATATTAAAGTTTTTAATAAACCATAACTTATTTTTTTGGCATGCTTTATAGATTTGAGAAGAGAGTACGATATGCTACACGAAAAGAACGCGCTGATGTAAGAAAGCGTGTGAAAGGGCGGTTTGTGAAGGCAGGTGATGCTTACGATTATGACCCATTGGTTCAAACACGAAGCTTTTAAGTTCTAGAAAATCTTCATACATTTCTTTGGCATATGAATAAGCAATGGGATCAATTTCTACATGTGCAGCCGGTTCATCATAACATCACACCGCCATCATTCCTCTGGCTAAACAGAGTATCACTTTGTTTCTGTTTCTCTAATTCATCGTCACGTGGTAAATCTCTCGGTTGATTGTATAAACAGGTAACCAAACTGGTTCTATATCAATTTTGGATAAACAACTTTGTCTTAATCCATAAAAAAAACCTCAAAACTCTCAAAACAATTCTGTCATTTTCTGTTAGCCCTTGCCATGTCAACATCACATGCGTACGTAAAATGGAAACTAGACCAGATTTGGTTACCTTTGGTGGATTGGGATGCAAAGACAGATGAATGATGTAGGTGAGTTGTAGATGATGAAATTAGTGTGTACAATTTGCATGTAATTATGTATGTCTGCATAAGCAAATTTGGATGTTTGATGGGATATTTTTATTTTTCGGTTGGTATGTAGAAAAATGAGAGATGTAAATCATAGTTGAATTAGGATTCATCTTTGGATGAGTTTGTTCTGTAAATGGTAATAGACAATCTGTTTATCTCTTGGTTTTGAATTTGATGTTAGAGTGAAATAATTGACTGATGTTTAACTTTCTGTTTGTCACTTATGATTTGTAGATACTGTAAATATATATTTTTCTTTGTTTTTAGTGACGGATCTTGGCTCGCACTTTAAGCCGAGGGATAGAACGTATGCATGACTAGATAAAATACCGAATGACATAGCAAATTAGCAACCATAACTATGAGTGTGACCTTTAGATAGTTCATGATATGTTACACTGAAAATTTGAAACATTACTGGTTAAAATGTAAAATTGATAAAGCTTTAAAGATTATTAACCTTACTGTTATTTTTAAACAACATAATCACTTCTAAATGTGATGCCTTATGTTACGAATTCGCAACCCGATAATCTTATTGTGATTTTATACAATTCAAATACTCAGTATTGAACTAATATTAGACTTGACTAGCAATGATTGAATAACATAATTATTGAAAAATTGAAAAAAAAGGTTGTGGACAAAATGAAAGATCAGGTGGGATTGTTGAGACACGATTGGGTTTGGGATAGTGGTGCACAAATCGGGTATAGTTGAAAAACCCAAACCGGTTTGGAACCGGTTTTTTCACATCGGGTAGGAAATGACACCGGTTCCAGTTAGGAACCGGTTCGGTTCCCGACCCGAACCGATGCCCCGAAATGCCAACTTTTAGGAACCGGGACCGGTTAATACGTAAAAATTGATTCCGTCGTTTTTTTTTAAATTCAAATAAAAGAGCCGTTACAAATCGGTTCCAACGGCTATATAGCCGTTTTTGATCGCTGGAACCGGTTTTTTTACTATAACTAAGTTATTTACATTCTATAAATAGCAAGGTATGGTGTGTACTTGTTAAACCACTTCCAAAACTATAAAACACAATTAGGCTTAACCCGACAACAAATGGCAACTAATGACGACGTTGTTATGGTTATCGAAACAACACGATGCCCCGATGTTTGGGTTCATTACGATTTGTGTCTCATGACCGACTCACAAGAGATGGCTCGTTGCAAATATTGCTTGAAGTTTCTTAAAGCAGGGTCCAACTCGACATTACGAAAACATACGAATAAGTATTGTCGAGAGAAAAGAAGTTTGGATGCTAAAAAAGCGGAAGTGGGAGAGCCGTCCGGCTCTACAACCCAAGCATCTACCGCCGGTGACAACACTTAATCGTTGTAGAACGCCGGATTAAAACGACGGACTTTGTTTTTTAGTTTTAGTTGTTATGTTTAGTATCGTTTATGTTCTAATAATGTTTGCAATAGTTATTGTTTAAATAAATAAAATGTTCGTCGTTATTAAAAATGTACAAAAATTTAATCATGACTAACAAAAGTAGTTATTATTAAACAAATCAAAACTAAATATTAGTTGAACTTGTTACAAATAATTTTACTAAAACAAATAAAAAACACAAATTACAACTCTTCTTCGTCTTCACCCTCGTCTTCGTTATCGGAAGAAAGCCCGTTCTCCGCCTCCTCATCATGAATATGACTCTCTATTGGTATTTCGTCTTCAAAGTTCGCCTTATGTTGTGCACGATCCACCGCATCCAAATGGTCCTTTAGGCAAATGCAAAACTCTAGAGACTCGGGAGTTAATTTTGTTCTTTGCATAGATAATACCCTCCCACTAAGAGAAAAAACCGATTCGGAAGCAACCGTTGAGGCTTGTACGGCAAGCAAATCAAGAGCCATGGCGGATAGAATGGGAAATTCGTTTTGTTTTCTTTTCCACCAAGCCAACCAATACTGCGAATTTCGTCGACCGTTGCCCTCAACATAGTTTGCTCCACTATATCGACCAAGTTCGCTAGTTGGTGTGTTTCCTCTTTGCCTCTTAGATGCCGATTCACGAACCGCATTCATCAAGTTTATAAGTGGGTCATTGCACGGCCTACTAGTTGTTTTTTTTCACATAAGACGATCTCGTTCTTGAACCATACGTTTGAAAATAATGGTCATAAAGGTCTTGAAGGTTTTTGTTGAACTTTTCCTTTGCTTCCGTCGACAACTTCGGGTCGATCTCGTGCATGCCCAAGTTGTCGAATATTTCCTCGATCGTTGTCTCAACCCCATGAACATTCCAATAGGGGTTTAATGCGGCGGCACAAGTAAAGACCGGCGGTATGTTTTCAAAATATTTTAAGAACTTTTTCTTCATCACCGCAACAATATTCTTGAAGAGTTTGTTATTCTCCGCAAAATTTTTAAAAGTGCAAGACATGTAGTACAATTCTTGCAAAACCCAACAACTAGTAGGATAATAGACTCCCGATAACTTTGTTGTTGAGTTTTTGAACACGTCAAGATACCCCAACAAAAAACCGACATTCACCCAAACACTTTCTGGAAGCATATCGGCCTCGCGTTCATCAACAAGATTGTTATGAAAAGATTGTAAAGTTTGGCGTTGGGCAAAAGCACACTTTAGCATATGACAAGTTGAGTTCCAACGAGTTGGAACGTCCCAATTCGGCCCCAAATACTTTCTTTCAACCGACTTGCAATAGTTCTTATATTCAAGATGTCTTCTTTTCCCACTTTTGAAGACATCTTGTAACATAAGTCTAAAGAATTTTAAATCGTCACAAATGTTTTCATTGTCGAGACCTTTTTGAACAACCAAGTTGATGATATGTGCAACACATCGAACATGAAAAAAATCCCCGAAACAAGGTGGTGAATATTTAATGATAAATTTTTTGGCCGCCTTAGTATTGTTTGAAGCGTTGTCAAATGAAATCGAAAATATTTTATTTCTCAAGTTGTAAGTCGTTATAACTTCATCAAGTAATTCAAACAATTTTTCGGCGGTATGTGGGAACGGGAAGTTTTCAAAAGCGATGGTGCGTTTCATCAATTGCCATGTCACCGGATCAACCCAATGAGCGGTGACACATATGTTTGATTCGGGCAACCCGTGTGGTGCCGACCAAACATCGGTAGTTAAACTAACCATCGCTTGTAAAGAATGAAAAAACTCGATTAACTCTTTTTTAGCACACTCCCACAACTTGATACAATGACGACTTAAGGTAGTACGACTTACATGTGTGTATCGCGGTTGTAGAGTTTCTCGAATCAAGGACGTCAAATCCGGGTCATCAAAGTGGTTAAACGGCAAACCTCGTTGAATAACGAATTTTACCATTCTATCTTGAACTTGAGTCGTGTTGTAACGAAATAGTGTACCATCTTTACCCAAGTCAACTTGATCGGTCACGTCAATCCCTTTCAACGCCTTGCAATATGGCTTCTCGATGTGCTTTCTCAAAGTCGAGTTGGAATCGTGCTTTAATTGTGTTCCACATAGTTTGCAACGAGCCTTTTGATAACCTTCGGCATTCACAACCAAATCCCAATCTTCCATATGTCTTGGTTGCGGTTATGGGTGACGACCGCAAGAACATTTGGGTCCTCCATAGGAGGAACGGGTTCAATAAAAACACTTTTCTTAGCCTTCTTGTTAGTTTTTTTATGGGTACCATAATAATATTTAGTTGGATGGTCGGGTTTACTAAAGAAGAAGTATTTTAGTTTGTTTTTGAGTTTGGTGGTGAAACAAGTAATGGAAAACAACTTATATATAGGTTTTGGGCTACAAGAACCGGTTCCAACGGCTATATTACCGTTGGAACCGGTTACAACGGCTCTTTTGTTTCTCAAAAACCGGTTCCAACGGCTATATTACCGTTGGAACCGGTTCCAACGGCTAGTTTGACCTGTGGTTGACCTTTTAAAAAAAACCCCGTCGGAACCGGTTTTTTCGGGTAGGAACCAGACCGGGTACAATTAGGAACCGGGTTGGAACCGATTGGGAGATACAAATAAGGGAACCGGGTATGATTTTCGGGTACAAAAATACCCAAACCGGGTATTTGGTCTATCGGGTAGGAACTGGAACCGGTTCCGGGTCGGTTCCACCGGTTCGATTCCGGAACCGGGTTTTTTGTGCACGTCTAGTTTAGGACCTACGAGACTAACTTCAAAATCTAAAGGAGCCGGGTCACATTCCCTTCACCCAAACGGAAGAATTATCAAAATGATCCGATTTGTTGAAGCACAGTGTGTTCATGTTATTTAGTAAGATTCTATTTAAACCGAGAAAGAAATACCTGATATTTTTGCAAATAATTTCCCTGTAAGTATTTATACATTTTGTTAACAACTATAAAAAGTAAGACGGTTGTATTCCCTTTCTCCATTCCCTTTCTCCTTGTAATAGATATATGGCAAGTATTACTCGGTAAACAGTCAAATATCAAAACCTTTAGAAAATAATAATTATCCAGACAAGGTCAATCAAACTCGGTTGGGAGTTGGGACCGCTAAGACACGTCATATTTAAAATATAAAATATCTCCTAGTTAATTTGAGTAAATATTATTAATTATAACGATGATTACATATATGCATGCGTGTTGTTTTTCCCCCCTTTTTTGACATTTAGACTATTTCCCAATAAATATATAATAGGGAAAATTCCCATAATAGTCCATTTAAATAATGTGTTTTCAAAATTATCCTTAATAATTCAAGTTTTCAACTTTGTCCCTTTGTTATCTCGTTGCCGACGACATGATAGCGAACACCGACGATGCGTTACTGAAACAAATAGGATAATGACACGTGGCCGGAATAAGTCGTCGACGATGCGTTAGTGGATAACGCATCGCTGCTACCCTACGTTAGCAACATAACGCATCGTTGCTACCCTACGTTACGTATAACATAGGGTTGACGATGCGTTATGTTGCTAACGTAACGTAGAGTAGAGGCGATGCGTTATGTTGCTAACGTAACGTAGGGTAGAAGCGATGCGTTATGTTGCTAACGTAGGGTAGCAGCGATGCGTTATCCACTAACGCATCGTCGACGACCTATTCCGGCCACGTGTCGTTATCCTATTTGTTTCAGTAACGCATCGTCGGTGTTCGCTATCATGTCGTCGGCGACGAGATAACAAAGGGAGAAAGTTATAAACTTGAATTGTTAAGGATAATTTTGGAAACACATTATTTAAATGGGCTATTATGGGAATTTTCCCATATATAATATCCTTGTCAATGATCAACGAGCTGGTGGTGCAGTGATAAAGAAAAAACTTGGGTAGCGTTTGACATGTAGTAATCATAGAGGGAATGAAATGATTCATTGCTTGGGAATGAAAAATATGGTGTTTGGTTGCTTAATGGAATGGAATCATCCATTACACATGGAATCTCTTTCCATCAAAATCATTCATTCCCACCCCCCTTCTTTTTTTTCATTCCATCCTCATTCACCATACTTTCTTAACAACATCACCACCTAACAACATCAACCACCACCACTACCATAGCCACCACCACCTGCCGCCACCTTCGCCCGTATCCACCACCTCCTCCGCCACCACCTCCGACGCCACCACCACCACCATCGTCACCACCACCACCACCTTACCACTAACGCTACCACCGCCACCACGCCGCTGCCACCATTGTCATCGTAACCACCACTACCGTTTCCACCGTAACCACCGCAACCATTGTCACCGTCGCCGCCTGACTATCACCGCCACCACCACCTGACCTCAACCACCATCGCCACCACCCTGCCATCGCCATCACTACCAATGCTACCATCGCTTGACCACCACCACCATCACCTGACCTCAACCGCTGTCGCCACCACCATACCATCACCATCACTATCAATGCTACCATCGCTTGACCACCGCCACCCCTCCCACCACCACCGCCACCATAACCACCGCCCTTGACGCTTGACCGCCACTACCACCACCGTCACCACCACCATTTTTTTTTGTAAAATAACCTACTCTGAGAAAAAAGTGTTTTTATTATTTATATTTCATTCCTATAATTTTTTTGGATACCAAATAACATTAACTAATGATTCATTTCATTCTCATAGGTTAACCAAACAAGACAAATGAATGGTAATGATCCATTTCATTCCCTTGTTCATTTCATTCCTTCTCCCATTCCATTCCCCCTTCATTCTATTACCTCCAACCAAACATACCCTTAGTGTGTTTATATGACATAGGTTTAATTTCTGCCTCCTCATCATTTAGTTTCGGCGACACATGGTGATGATGAGAGACTAGACAAGTAGGTGACGTATACTTAAACTGGGCAGGTTTTGGTGACATAGAGTGGTGATTTTAAGCATGAGCATGTTATGATTGATGCTTATAATATGAAATAAATATATGAATCATGTTCGGTTAAACTATTAACCCACAATATGTAAATTCATCAACACGTCTGCTCTTATGGGTTCACTTGCATATCTTCTTATTCTCTTGTAAATATATCTTATTTAATTGATTTTTATGGATGGCAGTTCCCAAGTAAAATTTTAATCACAAACCCGTTACTTTTCGTTATCTTCTCTATTTTTAAATATCCTTTTCACGATATACTATTTTTTATTAAAAAAAGGGGAAAAAGAAAAGTCCACCACCCGAAGCAATGAGTGAGTTCCACGATATGCTATAGAGTGCGCTTGCAGGCAATAGTGCCACTTGGGCCATGCATCATGCATGTCAGATTACAACATATTTAATTTAATATTTAAAAAATTAAGTAAAATAGATTAAAAACTTTCAGATTATCACATTTAAAAACTTGGAGCAGTTAGCTCAAGATGAAAAGATAACTAAAACAACATGGTAATAATTACTTTTTAATAGTCATTTATATCACTGTGATTTAGTATCATTTTTATTTCACCGTCAGAATAAAACTCATCACATATGAGAAAACCGTCTGGTCCAACTTAAATTTGTTTTATTAACACATACGAGATTTGAACTCAAGATCAATATTTTTTAAATTAAAGTCTTTTGGTAACTCACTTCAATCACTTGGTTTGATGAACAATGGTACGGTAATAACTTTTTAATAAAATGAAATTGACTATACACAAAACAAATTTCATGCTTAAGTTTATTTAGAATGATTATGATGTGGTTCCAACAATTAATCGTTGGCCAAAGAAAATAGACGAGAATCCAGATTAGAAATTTAGAGAGATAACCATAATATTAATTCATATTTTCATTCCTAATCAAAACAAATGTTAACAAGCTATAAATAACCTTACATAGTAACCGCTCACTACTTAACAACTACCCACTACTAACATTAAACAAACAACTACTTTAGTTAATTAAATAGCATGGAAACCCATGATCTGTGACATGGGAGTTGTACGAGATTGGTACATAATAGATTAGATTTCTAAACATAAATAACTTTTATCTATTTTATAAAAAGTATGTCATAAAATCAAACATTTATTTCTACTTCTATTTAATTCAATATACAATACAATTTCTTAATAGTATTGATGATACACTGTGCGTACACGAAGCATCTAACTTCAAGTCTTCAACCCAGTACACGGAACGTTTATACTAAATATTAAATTATTAATTAATTAAACATATACATAAAAAGTAATACTCCGTAATAAATAAGAGGCAAGTTTCTCGAAAGGATCAGACACACACTGTCTTACCGGTGATATTAAACAACTTCTATTTATACCTTAATCCATTTCCAAGCAATATATATATATATATATATATATATATATATATTCCAATTCCATGGTTTTCTCTGCCCAGAAATAGTAACTCACCGGAAATAACAATTTCATTCTCCTCGAAAGGTCTGTTCCCAATTTGCTCTAATTCTAATTATTATTTATTTCTATCTCGATTTGACTGATTCTGTTCATAATGATTACAACTTGTGTTGATCTTATTCTTCTGTAAATCTGTTATGATTAGCTTGTGTATTATGATCCGTAGACCTAATTTCCTAGGGTTTATATTGATCACCGACTGATTTTATCATTCTCAAGCGTATTGCGTAAGGTTTACGCATGCAGCTGATCATTCAGCTCATGTTTCCATTGATATTGTTACGAAATTTATTATTCAGGTTCGTAGATGAGTGTTTGTGGTTTCGGAACCCTTGGCCTGTGATTGTGATGATGTGTGGTGGATCACCGACCTAATTGTTTACTAATTGCTTATTATATATTTACTTCTCATATCAGTTGATTCTGCACTTGTTGATTTCGTAATATAAGTTTATTAGCAGATCATTCTGTTACTTGAATGCATATAGTTTCTCTATTGTGTTTGCTTTTCAACTTTCATACATATAATATTCGTTGATTTTTCATATTATAGATGAATGGTTGTGGTTGCTAGAACTCTGGGTATGTGATTGTGATGATGCTTGATAGATCACATGCCTAAATGTTTTCTAAATTTGTATTTACTTCTTGTATGAGTTGATTCTGCACGTTTTGAGGTAGCAGTTCTTGCCGTTAATGAATGCCTGTAGTTTTCTTGGGTTATTGTCTGAAATCATGATGGATGTATGGTTCTTATTCTGTAATATTAGTTGATTACAGTTTTATCTGTTATTGAGGGCATATAGATTCTCTGTTTCATTTACTTTTCAACTTTCATACGTATAAGTTGTTTGGAACTTTGGATCATGATCTGAAATCTACAACTATTGGTTTATTTGTAGTGGTAATACGGTTTTGACGATTTGGATTGCATATAATGGCTGATTCGGAGGGAGTTGAGCAGATTGATGTTGAGGGTTCTTTGTCCACCTTCATGGAAGACAGATCTTATGGTGCTGTAATTGCAGTTCTTGTAGCCATTGCGGTACCATTGGTTCTTTCTTCAATGTTCATGGGGAAGAAGAAGGTGAAACAAAGAGGTGTTCCAGTTGAAGTTGGTGGTGAACCAGGTTTTGCTATGCGAAATGTCAGATCAAAGAAGTTAGTTGATGTCCCATGGGAAGGGGCTACAACCATGGCTGCACTGTTTGAACAATCTTGTAAGAAACATTCACAGCTTCGGTTTCTTGGAACCAGAAAACTGATAGATAGAAGCTTTGTTAGTGGTAGTGATGGGAGAAAGTTTGAGAAACTAGAGCTTGGTGATTATCAATGGCAGACATTTGGCCAAGTCTTTGAGCGTGTTTGCAACTTTGCATCTGGACTTATTCATCTTGGTCATGACCCTGAAACTCGAATAGCTATTTTTTCTGATACACGTGCAGAATGGTTAATTGCATTTGAGGTAAATGATGAATTATTGTTATAATTTTGTATATATGAATATTAATTACAAGTGAACCATGGTTTCAGGGGTGTTTTCGTCAGAATATTACTGTAGTGACCATATATGCATCTTTGGGTGATGATGCACTAATTCACTCGCTTAACGAGGTGGGAACACATTTTTGGTTTCACTGCATCTATTGTGAATTCTTTTGATGGAATAATAATAATATTTTTTTGCAGACGAAAGTAACGACCTTGATCTGTGATGCCAAGCTACTGAAAAAAGTGGCTACTGTTGCTTCGAGTCTGGAAACTGTGAAAAATGTTATTTACTTTGAAAGTGATAACACTGAAGCTTTGAGTAATATTGGTGATTGGAAAATTTCTTCATTTTCTGAAGTTGAGAAAACGGGACAGAATAATCCAGTTAATGCTAGACTACCTATTAAGAAAGATGTTGCAGTCATTATGTATACAAGTGGCAGCACGGGTTTACCAAAGGTTTGATTGTGCCCTTATGTCTTACATGGTTGTTAAGAACTTACAAGTTAATATTATGTGAGTAGTGATAAAATAAAAGGGTTTGATAATTGATTACCTTATATGCTGTGTTGATTTTCTAGGGGGTGATGATGACTCATGGGAATGTAGTAGCAACTGCTGCTGCTGTTATGACTGTTATCCCAGGAATTGGGCCAAATGATGTCTACTTGGCATATTTACCATTGGCTCATATATTTGAATTGGCCGCGGAGGTAAAATTATGGATAAATTCTTATTATATATGATAAGATGCAAGAAAATGAAACCGTGTTCGTCTGATTAACTTTAACCAATCAAAAGATCGAGCACGAATTATTAAATGGACGAAGTTTTATTGTTCATGTTCGTTTGTTATCATTTACAAACATAAACGAACAAACATAACTGAACATAGATAATTATAGATGAACGGACCTAACTTAGCCAAAACCAATTAAAAGTAAAGGTGAACAACAATTTCTTGTTCCTAAAAAGTTATTAAAAGTAGACTAATGAACAAACAAGAGTTACAGTACATGTGTTCATACATGTCTTCATGTTCGTTCATTTAACTAATGAACAAAAGTTCTGTTCATGAACGTTTGTTTACTAAATAACTGAACTTCCCACCGAATGGTCCGCTGAATGTTTGGTTCGTTACATGCTTAGCGCAAAATATAAATCAACTTACAGTTCATCACTGATTTTGTCAACCAATCTCATTTTACTTCTTTTTACTAGTAAAATGCTGATATGGCAACATATAAAAAGGCTTATGTTGAAAAAAGAAACTAAAAAAAGAAGAATTTGTCCTCAAGTTTGAAAAATGATACGTTTTGGACTTTATAATATATATATTATAAGATGCCGTGTCAGCAGTTTTTAAAAAATCAGCAAAAAGTGATCTGTTACTGTTTGATCAGGTCACTTGGGGCTAAGACTGATAATAAAATGTAACCTGGATTCTAAAATCATGAAAAATATTCAAAGTTTTTCTTATTTTGTGTCTTTTGTCCTATTATGTATACCACTCGTAATTGTTTTTTAATTATTTTAACGAAATGTGTTGGTGTGCAGACTGTGATGATAACTGCAGGTAGTTCAATCGGTTACGGGTCAGCATTGACTTTGACCGACACTTCAAATAAAATTAAAAAAGGAACTATGGGAGATGCTTCGGCTTTAAAACCAACTTTAATGGCAGCGGTTCCCGCTATTCTAGATCGCGTTCGAGACGGAGTAGTAAAAAAGGTACGTAATATAAAGTAAATTATATTCTCACTTTACTAGTGTTTTATATAATTTCAATCTTTTAGGTTGAGGAAAAAGGAGGTTTGACCACTAAACTTTTCAATGCTGCCTACAAAAGACGGTTGCTAGCAATTGATGGAAGTTGGTTAGGGGCATGGGGATTAGAGAAGTTATTATGGGATGCTGTTGTTTTTAAGAAAATAAAATCTGTTCTTGGTGGGAAAATTCGTTTTATGCTATGTGGCGGTGCTCCTTTAGCTCCTGATACACAACGATTTATTAACGTCTGTGTGGGGTAAATATTTATTTGTTATCTAAACTGACAGTTTTTAGAATTAGTGTCTAGTAATGAACTCTATGAATGAAATGAGTTTTAAATTGATTTTCTTATATCATATATAAAGGCTAGTCATATCTATAGTTTCTACATTATTTAATAAAATTTGTTAAATTTTTTCTGTACAAATTAATTAATTAAGTAAAACTTAATTAGGCTTGTGAATGAACAGATCATGTTCATGTTCGTTTGTTTAACTTTGACCGAACAAACGGTAGAACACGAATGATTAAAATAATGGGTTTCTTGTTTTTGTTTGTTCATTAAGATAATGAACATGTTCACGCTCGTTTATTTTCGTTCGTTAGCAGTATAAACGAACGGTTCACGAACCAACAAACTGAACACAGATGAACGAAAATAAATGAGCTAAAACCAGTTAAATTTAACATGAAGAATAATGTGTTGGACCTAGAAAGTTGTTAAAACTTGACTAAGTTGTAATGGGTCAAAAAATTTTAAATGAATATATTAATAAACGTAAAGAACAAACTAAAACAAACGTATACTAATGAACATAAATGAACTAACATAAATTAATTTAAATGAATGAACGAGGCATGTGTTCGTGTTTGTTCGTTTAAACCAAATGAACGGAATTTTTTGTTAATGATTGTTTGTTTATTAAATAAAAGAACATAAATGAACTTCCCGGCTTCCCGCCGAACGCTTCATGAACTCTTAACTGAACGTGTGGTTTGTTTACAAGACAAACTTATTAATTCCTCAATTGGAATAATAACTATAGTTATCTTGAAAAACTAATTACTTTTTAGGGCTCCAATTGGTCAAGGTTATGGGTTGACCGAAACCTGTGCTGGAGCTGCTTTCTCTGAGGCAGATGATAATTCTGTTGGCCGTGTTGGTCCACCTCTTCCTTGTGTCTATATTAAGGTATAATAATTAAAAAAATCAATAAAACTTTTTATACGATTACAGCTTCTTTTAAATTATTGCTTTTTTTTTTTAATCTGATTGCAGCTTGTTTCATGGGATGAAGGCGGGTACTTAACATCTGACAAGCCAATGCCACGTGGCGAGGTTGTAGTCGGTGGCTATAGTGTAACTGCTGGTTACTTCAACAATGAGGAAAAAACTAATGAGGTTTTCAAGGTTTGTATTTCATGATTTTCATTACATTATTCATGCTGACTTTGAATCATAAGTTTTATTTTTCATGTTGACATTTTGTTTGCAGGTTGATGAAAGTGGTATGCGTTGGTTCTACACTGGGGACATTGGTAGGTTTCACCCCGATGGATGCCTAGAAATAATTGATAGAAAAAAGGATATTGTAAAACTCCAACATGGAGAGTACATTTCCTTAGGGAAGGTATGTTTAAACTTATTATTATATTATTATTATTATTATTATTATTATTATTATTATTATTATTAATGTGCTTTATTATAGGTTGAGGCAGCACTTGCATCTAGCAAGTATGTAGAAAATGTAATGTTGCATGCAGACCCCTTCCACAGTTACTGTGTTGCGCTAGTAGTCCCTGCACGTCAAGTTCTTGAGCAGTGGGCCCAAAGTGCGGGTATTACTTACAAAGATTATGCTGACTTGTGTGGTAAAAAAGAAACTGTCTCTGAGGTTCAGCAATCTCTTGCCAAGGTTTGTTTGAAGTTGCATTTTTAACCTTGCGTGTCATAATGCCCACTTGTTTAGTGTTTTTTGTGTCCATTGCTGAACGAATAGTTGATACAGCCAACAACTGTTATCCTTTCCTCTATTTTGAAAAATGGGTTAATTTGGTAACCTGATCATGTGATGACTAGTTTGTTGCTTATGTGTGAGTTTTCCTGATGACATGGTTATCACAAAAGTACCATACTAGTCAATTTTAAAATAGTAATTACCAAACTAACCCATTTTCTAATAAGGCTTGCCATGTCATCTTTTTTACCAGCTAAGTTGCCAAACTAGTCCTGTTAGAAAAAGATTTTACTACGACACAAGCTTTCCTAAGCTCGAGTTTTGCTCGTTTAGCTTAACAGAGCTCAGGCTCGAGTTAAACTCGTTTCTAGCTCTATATTCAAAGCTTGAGTTCAGCTCGATAGAAAATTTTCAAGCTTGATCTCGTACCATTTATTAATCTTATTTGCATATAAAGTTATTTTTATATACACTTATAGTTATACTTTTATACATATAATATATTATTTACTTATCAAATACAAGTTACTATATATATAAAAATAACAGTCTCATTTAAGCTTCATTTAAGCTTGCGAGCCTAGCAGAGTTTAGTATATGAAGCTAGGGCTCCTCTATTTAACGGGCTTATTTTTAGGTTCAACCTCGTTTAAGCTCAGATTGATCCGAGCTTTTAGCGAGCTGTTCTCGAGTAGCTTGTGAGTGGCTCGGTTCATTTACATTCTTAGAAAACTCTTATCCACTTTCACTGAAATCGGTTTAGCCTCTCACTTTTTTTTTAGTGATTGATCGAGTCCTTTTTTGTATGTAAACAAATTTATAATGCAGTCAGGGAAAGATGCAAAGTTGGACAAGTTTGAGCTACCTGCAAAGATAAAGCTGATGCCTGAACCATGGACTCCTGAATCAGGATTAGTAACTGCTGCTCTCAAGTTAAAGAGAGAACAACTCAAGGCCAAATTTAAGGATGATTTGCAAATGTTATATGGCTAAAAACCCGTGTCTTTTCTGATGGGGATCCGGTCCATTGTCGGCCCGGCCCAACTGTTTATTTATTTATAAATATAGTTGTTAGGGTTTCTTGTTTTTTTTTATATTGAATTTGAATTATAAGAACTTTGTTCTTGAACCTTTGGTTCGATTTTATCGTCTTTGATTAATCATGAGTCTCTCGAGCCATTGATCGCTTCCGAAATTGCATCATTTTCCTTTTCCTTTTCTTTTATTGTGTTGTAGTTAGGATCAAGATTCGTTGACGCTTGAATATGTTTTCGGTTTCTGGTTATTGCATATATTGTAACGACAGGATTAATGTGTTTGCTTGCTAGTTTTTACTCAATCCGTTTTTCTAATAAGTTGTTTAGAATGCTAAATTCCGGGTTAATTGTTTTGTTAGCCAGTTGTTTAATCTTTATACGTTAAGTTGTTTTTTAGTATTTTAGAACATGTGATATTTGTAAAAGTAGTAAAAAAAATCATGATAAGAATAGTCGTGTACAAAGAAAGCTTGGATATCATGTAGGTGTGTTCATCCGAATTTTGGTTTCCTTGCTTTGTATACTATTCCAGTCAAAAGTGAAAACCGAATCAAACCGATTTCAAATTTAATAAACTGAAATTGAAAACCGAATTCTATATCGGTTCAGTTTCAGTTCTAAAATTGAGAGGTCTAACAATAACATGAGAGTTTGTTGGTTTGGATTTTGGATTCTTGTGAGTTGTCACGCAAAATATTTCAATTAAATAAACGGGCATTGTTTATTTTTTTTAACACAAGTTACAGGTACATAAGGCTATGCATAATGGACTACGTATATGGGCGACGAGGGCGAGAACACTGTCCTCTGGGCGATAAGAGGGGCGGGATGACGGGTTTTTGTCGCCGTCGAGGTTTGAGAAAATATTGTTATTGTTGTGTGATATATATATATATATATAAAGGATAAGATACAAAAATTGATTATCGTACATTTTGTACGCGAGGCTATGGAACGTTTGCTTACAGTTAGCGATCTGGGGTTCTCCGATCAGAGTATCGAGCAACAACGACGACGAGCCGGTCTTCGTCCACCATTGCTCCCATCGATTCCGTCCACCTTCACTATAATCGTTCAGCAATCCGTCACCATCCAACGATTCTGTCCACCGTCCACCATCCAATGATTCCGTCCACCGTCACTATCTTCCCCCGTCACGACTTGTTCACAGGTCAGTTGATAAAATTGACCAATTGAAATTGAAATTATTGAACTAATTGATCAATTAAACTTTGAAATTGGTCCAATTAATCATCAATTTGAAGTTTCAATTGATCAATTTTGAGTATTGAGTGATGGGTTTTAACTGGCCGTTTAAAGTTTTAAGCCTGAACGTGGCTGAACGTTTAAAGATGAGAATTTGGCTTGAACGTTTAAAGTTTTTTGCCTAAACTTTTAAGTTATTTTGCCTGTATGTTTAAAGGTTAACCTTGAACGTTTAAAGGGTGTGAATTTAGCTTGAACTTCTAAACCTTGTTTTAGAATTTCTAAACCTTTTTGTTAGAACTTCTAAAGTTTTGGTTTTGAACGTGGTTGAACGTTTAAAAGTGTTCGTTTTTATTAGAACGTTTAAATGTACAATGTCTTCAGTTTTGTTTAACATCCAAAATAAGTTGCAACTGTAAAATTGAAGGCTCAAATTTGTATGATTAGGCGAAAAAATGAAGAACAAACGGCAATCATTTGTTTAATTGTAAAAAAAAATTGACCAATTGTGTTAGAAGTTTATTCGCAGGTAACGAACATTTTTAGGTTTAGATAACTCAATTTAGTTTGATGTCATTTTGTAGATTAGTTTGATATGGATCGATGATTGAATTATATTGACGGATGGACGCTCGATGAATCAATTAATGAATTAGATCGTCGAATTAGATTTAGGTTATTTACGATTTTGCCATCACGTAAAAATTAAATCGACGTTTATAAAGCTCGCATACCTAATGTATTATAACTGATCCCAATACGACTGCATGTTCTAAACCAAACCAAACCAAACCAAACCAAACGACGCCACCTTGAACCATCAATGGCGGTTTCCGGCGTGAACTACGATCTCGAATTCCGGTGCAATGCAGACGATGCGTGGTACACCTGCGCCGTAGTTCTCGAACACGGAAACCAGTTCCGTGTCAAGTTCAAGGACTTCCTTCAGACCTACTTCGACGAGGTTTTCACCGTCACCGATTTCAACACTCACGGTGAGATCGAACAACTCATCCGCAAGTTCCGTCCAATATCTAAGCCGGTGGAGGATAATGAGTGTTCTAGACTCACTGAAGGCGTTACCGTCAACGCATTATACAGACGCCAGGAAGATGCTCGATATTTTGACGCCGTTGTTGATGCTGTGTATATCTTATCTTCTCTTCATTTTAGGGCTTTTTAAAAATATAATAATAATAATAATAATAATAATAATAATTCTCATAAGTGTCCCAAATTTAGACCACGGGAATCCACTCTATGTTCATCCAATAATAGAACAGTGTTTTACATAACTTAATTTATTAGAGAATATAATAGGAACTAATTAATATCTGCTACCCAAATTTAGACTTCAGTAGCCCACCCTGTGTTGTAGAACTCGCTAGGAGGTAATAGGTCGAAAAAGAGACCGTTAGATTGGTCAAGTTGGTGTAAGTTTGAACTAATGTTATCTTTTTTTTGCGTGCTAAAAAAAGGTACAGACTAAACATTAATAGATATTAATCGCCTTGGAATTTTATATGTAAATTTTCAAAATTAACAAGTGTAATTTTACAATGCTTCAAAGATTTTGACCAATTTAAATGATTTGGCCCGATATGTGCCAACTTTGACTGACCACTGATTTCTTGGTCCGATTAGGTGAATCTATTGCATACTGATTAGCGATTAATCACCGATATATTGGTGACTAGTCGCAAATTTTACGACATTGATTTAAGTAATCGGTATTCTTCCACTTTTGTTCATAATAATAGGTGCAGTATAAAGAGCATACACCTGACAAGTGTGTATGCTCTTATCTACTATGCTGGCAGCATGGACCTGGTGAGGGGACTATAACAGCGGCATCGATTGAGGACATATGTTTCATAATAGATGGTGATATTCATCCCAAAGTTTCTGAATTCACAGACCTTGTCAAACAAAAACTCAAAGGGACCTCTGTTCAGTCGCAGGCAAGTTTTTCAGTTTTCTTAGTTTGTGATTTCTGGTGTTAATCTGTAATTGGTTGTGGATTTATAGGTGCTTGACAGTATTGGAATTGGTTCTCTTGTCGAATCCTCTGCAGGTTTTGTAATTTAACAAAAGATCGTTTTAGATGATAATGACTTCAGAACTTGTTTTTAATTTGTGTTTTTCATTGATAGGGATGGAAAGATTCTGCCATGAATTAAGTGATCAAGGATAAATATATGAGAGGTGCGGAAATGATTGACCGTCATCATTATATTTTATTGGAAAACGTGGATAAAGATCTATGCCCATTGTTAATGAAGGAGTTCATACGCGAGCATACTTCAATCACTGCACAAACATGTGTTTTTCCAAGTTTGTTTATCATGGTGGATAGTAGCACAAAGTTGAAGAGAATTTTTGACTTTGTAAACGATCCAAATCACTTAATCACTTCTTTCTCCGGAAGGTAAGCAATTTAACAGTAGTGTTGTATAATTCAGTTTATGATTCGAATTTATTAAGGCTATTATGGAAGTTGACATTAATTGTTAAGAGTTTTTTGTATATATTATTGTGGTCCTTTAGGTTTATTAAATGAAGTTATTTTATTCGTTGTAGGCCATGGATAATAGCGGAAGAAAATCTTAGAAGTGGAACATTCAACACAAGCCTGCAGAGTTTGCAGCCTAAGTATAAGGTAAATGTGTTCTCTCTTAAATCGAATTGGGTTACAAGAATGGTTTTGGGCAAGTTTGGGCCTATGGACCATTTGTATCTCTATTTCAGTTACAGTAGTTTCTCTTAATAAATTGTTGATCTTTGACCTCCTGATCCCAGAACTACAGTACACAGAATGAGCTGAACGTTGTGCGGTTAGGAACAGAAGAATACAGAAAGTCTAAACAGCTAAAAGATTTATATTTGGTATTTCGTAATCATATACAAGGGCTCATGCAAAGGCTGGCTATAGAAGAGAAGAAGAACGAGGATCAATTTAGTGTCTGCAAGTTGTAAAAATGCAATCTCTATTGGCAGGTAAACAATGATCAAACTTTTATTTTTAACCATGTTATCTGTTATTTTAAGTCGTAAGTTTGACATGCTTAAAAATGTGGCTCTTAATTGTTGCCCTTGACCCGACCCGATCCAACCGACAATTGTAGCTAGTTTTTGGTTCTACACTTGGAAACACATGTGAGATCATAAATGATATACAAGCTATGAATGCCTTTTTTCCCCTTACAAATAACAGAATATGTAAATTAAAGAAATCATTGTGTATTGCAGGTGGATTTCATATTTTGGTGTTGGATATGAATGGAAGATGGAAAAGGCAACCCATATAGTTTTGTAAATGATCATATGCTATTTGGCAACTATTATACCTGACCTAATGGACCAAACAACTTAACTTTAATATAATTTGTGGTTGAAATTAGGCTGTGCCATTACTGGTTTGTTTGAAAACTAAAGGTATAATTGAAGAACGGTTTAGAATGGGTGGAAGCATATACTTTCTTTACCACCTATTGGTGGTTACAGGCCTTACCAGTGCCCCAGCCATCACCATTTGCACCGCCTCCTACGCCACATATTGGTTCTTGTTAGACGTCACTAGAGCCAGTGTCATCACCTATGCGCGCCTACCCTCCACCTCGTGACTCATCATTGTCAATAGTGGTCAAAAAAGTAAAAACAAATATGATGGTTTTTTTTAGCTTTTTGAAGTTTCTTTAATGTATACTTTTAGTTGCGTTAGATTCAAACCTGTCAAAAACCCGTTTGATATCTATCAAATAACAGTAATCAATGATATTTAAGGGGTGTTTGGGATTCCTTATTTTACTTTCTTATAACTTTTCATTAAGTTTATAAGTTACAAAAGTGTAACTCATGAAACTTTTTCTCTCACAATATAAGCAATCCCAAATACCTTATTACTTCTTAAAAAGTTTATAAGTTATAAGTTAATGAAAATAAGCAATCCTAAACACCTCCTTATCCGTCATTCTAAATGTTGCCAAAGTACACGTAGTGTAGTGAGCTAGTGGCCGGCTAAGACCTAAATGTTTTCCCTACCCAAAAATGGTGTCATGTGCCACAGAGGCATATTCATCATTCCCCTTTCATTCATACACATTAAAAACACCAAGAATGCATACTTAAAGTATATTAAAATAATTAAAAAGTAAATCACAGTATAAAATTAGGATGGCGGGAACCATTCCGAACCATGATATTTGGGGCTAGGGATGAGCAAATAGCATTGATATCGAAATGAGTATTTTGTTATTGGTTTTAAATTTTAAAAAAATTTAGAATTGGGAAACTTGGGATTTGAAGAGGTAGGTCCCAGCAGAGCCCAGTTGAACCCGCAAGACTCACCTTGAAGAGGGACGTCTGCGCAAAGACCAACTGGTTCCGCAGGACCCACCATGCTCAGAGAGATGAAGACCTTACGCGCATACGCCAGCTGTTCCCGCAGGAAAAGCCTCCCAATGGTGAAGTACCCCGCCTGTTCCCGCAGCTGCGGATACAAGCCATCAGCGGAGACTACCCGCACTAATAGTAAGGCTACACGCACAAGGCACTAACTCTCAATAATTCAGTAATGTCACCTGAAGAAGGAATGAGCAAGGCGGGAATACTCCCGCCCAAATGAGCCAGTCCGTACGCTTCTGGAGGATCTTTTGTACTATACCTGCCAAGGTATTGACAAAATAGACAAGATCTGACCAAAGCAGCCCATCACAGGGTGACAGCTCACTGACAACAGTACGACGAGGAGCACGCTCTAGTACAAAATGTCACTATCAGCCGCTGCCTACTCACCAACCCTCATCGTGGCACGTACGTAGCCTGCAGTTGGTGGAAAAGGAATAGTACACAGCCGGCCATGTCACTATCAGCCGCTACCTACCCACCAACCACCAGCACGGCACGTGCGTAGCTCACAGTTGGTAGAAAAGGAATATTATACAGCTGGCTGTACCTGCTTGGAAACCTACCTTAGGCTATAAATACTCCAACACCTTGGAACGGTATCATCATCCTATCTTATACCATCACATATCTTATCTGCTCTAGCTATTTCTCTTAATATACATTTATATTCAGAGCAATCTAGTCTGATTCTCACGCCGGAGGGTGGTCACAAGGAGGTACCCCCCCTTCTCAGTGACGAGCTCACGGTGTCTGTTTTGCAGGTCAATAGAAGAATAACCATCTTTGCCGGACCTAACCCTCGTGGGAAACATCTACTTGACCCTAAGATTATCCGTAATCTGCCGGGGTAACTTAGTGTTTCTTCATTGGCGCCATCCGTGCATAAAAGCTAGAACTAATTTTCTCAGTTTTTACAAAACCTCTGGAAAGATGGTTAAGGTTACTCCGGTGCCAAGGCCAACGAGTGACCAAGAAACCCCGGTAACCACAACCCCAGCTACTGGGGGGAACACCGGCGAGTACACAATTTTTACGAACACTACCCCGGTTACCCAAGCCGGGGCAAGTGCAGTAAACAATCCTTCACTGGGATTTACCGACACCCAGTTTGAGAGACAACAGACGAGGCTCCCTCGCCAAACACTTGATCAAGTTAAAGCGTGGGCGGAAGCACGTCAGAAGGAATTCCAAGCTGAGTTGGATGAACGCTTACGTTCACTCCAACAGGCTGACGAGTTCGCAAACACTCGACAACAGCTCAACATGAGCAATGAGTGCGAGTACTTGGATGATGATTGGGAGGAGTCCGACAGTGACGCAAACCCTCGTCATAGGGCGAAAGGGAAGCGCAAGGAAACGGACTTCCAACCAAGAAGGAATTTCGGAGAAACCTTCAAACCAAGGAACGCGGGGGGAAACCCACGTGACTTCTCCAAAACCTTTAGACCAACTGTTGCAAATGCGGGAACGTCCAAGTTTGCAAGGGACATTGCGGAAGCAATCGCCCCGAAGAGTGCCAAACAGATGTCCAACATCGGCACTTATGATGGTATATCCGACCCAGATGATCACTTGAACAGATTCATAGCGGGGGCAACCGTCAGCAACTGGACGGAACCCACGTGGTGTTATATGTTCCAGATTACGCTGGTTGGAGCGGCCAGGGCGTGGTTTGATCGTTTACCGGTCCACCACATCTATGATTGGGCGGACTTCCAACACAAGTTCAGCCAACACTTCAGCCAACAGAGGAAATATACTGAAGAGCAGTGGACGATCCTCAACTGCGTTAGAGAAGAGGATGAATCTTTACTAGACTTCATCACTCGCTTCAACTCGAAAAAGCTGAGTCTGGGCACCATAAGCGAAGATCTTGTTCGCGCCGCTTTCATCCAAGGCGCCGAATACCCAGAGCTTATCCGCACGTTGACGGGTAAAGACGGCATGCCATCCACATGGGATGCCATCATGACGGCGGCCAAGCGCTTTGCCGAAACGGAGAAGCAACTGGGTAGGGATCTTCCCCAGAGTACAAACCTCTACACGCAGAGGACTAGAGAAAACAACGTCCGGACCGCCCGGCAAAACAAAAGGAGGAAGCTAGGTATTTGGCAGTCAAGGGTAAACTTTGACACCTCATCCAGCTCTCGCCCTCTAGTAGGCGGAAGGGATAACACGCACCCATCAAGCCGAAACCCCCGGTGGACGCCACTCACCAAAAGCGTCACGGAGATATTTGCCACCGAAAAACTCCCATGGCTAAAAGCTCCAATGGTCCGGCAGCGACATAACGCGGATCAGAGCAAATCCTGTGACTTCCACGGGACAAAGGGTCACACCACTGAGGAGTGTATATCCTTGAGGGATATTGTTGAAACATTCGTCAAGGATGGAAAACTTACACACCTTGTGGCATCAATCAAGAAGGGAGGGGAGAATGATAACCGATACAAAAGCAACGGACGAAAGCCCGTTAACATCAGCATCCACATGGTTCATAGTAACGTCAGAGGAAGAAAAAGACGAACGACAGAACCATGCGCGTGGAAGGAAGCTGAGGTGCGCTTCCCGCGAGTGCCAGGAGGACCCAGCAAAGAAGGCCCTATCGTCATCAAAAGCCAGCTGGGGCACTACATCACTTCCCGCACTCTTGCTGACAACGGCGCCTCGTCAACCGTTATGTACAGGCAGTTCTTCGACAAGCTAGACGACGAAGACAAGGAACGCCTGGAAACGGTCTACGCCTCGATGGAAGGGTTCGACGGCAGCACAAACACCCCCCTGGGTATCCTATCTTTCCCCGTCATTCTCACAGACGGGAAACACTCCCGCACAGAAGACGTGGACTTTGTCGTAATGAGGAAGCCACACCACACATACGACATTCTCTTCGGGAGAGACGGGATGGCAAGATTCAATGTCGTGGTATCTTCAATCCACGGCATGATGGGATGGCCAACAGCTGAGGGTGTAGCGATGATCACCGGTATTCCCCAGGTATGCATCGCATCTGTCTCATCAAAACCCAAACCAAAAATGGCTAAACCAACCATCACCGAACCAGAAGAATGGGCATTCAATGGCAAATACCCTGACCAGGCTGTTACTATTGGCCCAACAGTCACTGATCCTACGCGCACCTTACTCAAACGCTTACTACAGAAAAACGCTGACATCTTCGCGTGGACACCAGCTGACATGACTGGTGTACCTCGAAGTAAGGCAGAGCATAAGCTCAAGTGTGACCCGGCTTTTACGCCAGTCATACAAAAGCGCAGAGTAATGGGGGCGGAACAAGCTAACGCGTGTAGAACCCAAGTCAAGGAACTCCTTGACGCGGGCATCGTACGCGTTAGCAGATATCAAACATGGGTTGCAAATCCCGTCATGGTACCGAAGTCTAACAAACAATGGCGCATGTGCATAGATTTCAAAGACTTAAACAAAGCATGCCCCAAAGATTGTTACCCGTTACCCGAAATTGATCTTAAGGTAGATTCGTTAGCACCGTTTCGCCTTAAATGCTTCCTTGATGCGTATAAGGGGTACCATCAAATCCACATGGCCGTTGACGATAAGGACAAAACCGCATTTCGGACGCCCGATGGCACATTTTGTTATCAAATGATGCCATTCGGACTTAAGAATGCCGGGTCCACATACCAACGCCTGATGGACAAAGAGTTTCATGCCCAAATTGGGAGGAACTTGGAAGTCTACATGGATGACTTGGTCATCAAAAGCCCTGACCCAGAAACGATGTTGAAAGACATCGAAGAAACTTTCAACACGCTCAGAAAGATAAACATGAAGCTCAACCCGAGCAAGTGTTCCTTTGGGATGGAAGAAGGGAAGTTCTTAGGAGTCATTGTTACTAAAGATGGCTTCAGAGCGAACCCTGAAAAGGTCGAAGCCATTATCAAAATGGAATCACCTACTACCATCAAGCAAGCTCAGACACTGAATGGACGCCTAGTCGCACTTAACCGCTTTTTGGCAAACCATGCGGATAGGTCGTTCCCATTCGTGTCAACATTGAGAAACTGTTTAAAGAAAACGCACTTCCGCTGGACACCAGAAGCGGAAGCAGCTTTTCAGGAAATTCGGTCACGCTTGATCGAACTCCCAACGCTCACAGCACCAGAAGCGGGGGAGGAATTAATCCTATACCTTTCCGCCACAGATAGAGCAACCGGGGCCGTCCTGCTAGTAGAGCGAAAAGGCATCCAGATGCCAATCTACTATGTTAGCCGTGTCCTAACAGACGTAGAAACCCGGTACTCTACCCTGGAAAAATTAGTCTTAGCACTTGTACAGGCTTCACGCAGGCTAAGACGATATTTCCAAGGTCACCCAATCACCATTCTTACCAACTTCAAACTCGCAAACGTTCTAGGCAAACCCGAAATGTCAGGACGCCTAGCCAAATGGGCAATAGAATTTGGAGAATACGCGATAAAGTACAAGCCGAGGCCAGCCATAAAAGGCCAGGTCCTGACAGACTTTATTGCAGAAGTCCCCTCTTCGCGGGAGAAAGAGTGCCAGGAGGAGGCTCAACCCTCTCCAGCACAGGACATCGATGATGTCTGGCGACTCTACACTGATGGAGCAGCCAGCAACGAGGGCTCAGGCGCAGGGTTGAAGCTAACCAACCCAGCAGGCCAAGAATACACTTACGCTATTCGACTGGATTTTCCAAGTACGAATAACGAAGCGGAGTATGAAGCATTCTTGGCCGGGCTGAGAATTGCGCGTAAGATGGGAGTGAAAAACTTGGAAGCCCACGTGGATTCCATGTTAGTAGCCAACCAAATAAACGGGACGTACACGGCCGTGAACGACACAATGGCCCTGTACCTCGCACAAACAAAAACCCTTATGCGCGACTTTAACGATTGTAAGGTCATACACGTCAAGCGTAGCGAAAACAAATCTGCGGATGCGTTAAGCAAGCTTGCATCATTAGCCTTCACCCACTTGGGAAAGGACATCCGCATTGAACTCCTTGGAGCACCATCAGTCCCGCACAAGGAAATCTGTGTCATCCAAACCGGCACAGAAACGTGGATGACACCAATAATAAATTACCTTGCGGCGGGTATCCTACCAGAGTAAAAAACATAGGCAAGAAAAATACGCTGTAAAGCACTGAACTATCAACTCATCGATGACATCCTTTACAGACGTAATTTTCTTGGCCCATTCCTAAGATGCGTGGACAACCAAGATGCTGGCTAGAGGTGCACAAATCGGTTTTTTTTTAAAAACCGGTTCGGTTATTAACCGGACCGTTTTTTTTTGGCCCGGAAAAAAACCGGTTCGGTTAATAACCGGACCGGTTAATAACCGGTTTTTGTATGTCAAAACCCTAACCGGTCTAACCGGTTAGGACCGGTTTAGAAACCGGTTAGAACCGGTTAATAACCGGTTAACCGGTTTTTTTTTTAAAATAACCGGTTAATAACCGGTTTTTTTCATAATAACCGGTTTTTCCATTAACCGGTTCGTTAACCGGTTTTTGATCTAAAACTTGTAACCGAAATACGAACCGGCGGTTTGTAAACCGGTCAAACCGGTTTTTAAAAAACCGGTTTTCGTAAAAACCGGTTTCCGGTTTAAACCGGCAAACCGGTTCCCCAACCGGTTTTTTTGACCATCTCTAATGCTGGCTACCTCCTAAGGGAAGTGCACGAGGGCATCTGTGGAGTACACGCAGGTCCACGCGCTGTTGTAGCTAAGCTAAACAACGCGGGATACTTTTGGCCGGGGATGCATACGGATGCGCTGGCATACATCAGAAAGTGTAGGTCTTGCCAACTCTACGCACCCAACACGCATCGCCCGAAGAATGAACTTGTTCCAGTCACCTCTTCATGGCCATTTCAGAAGTGGGCCATCGATGTGACAGGCCCATTTCCCACAGCAGCAGGGAACGTTCAGTTTCTAGTGGTCGCCATCGACTACTTCACCAAGTGGATAGAAGCAAAACCCTTAGCCCAAACAACCGCAAAACATATCAAAAAATTTATTTGGGAATTTATTATTTGTCGTTTTGGACTTCCCCAGAATTTGGTGAGCGATAACGGCACTAACTTTGCTGACAAGAAGCTACAAAAGTGGCTGGAGGAACTTCAAATCACCCACATCTTTACCTCAGTGGCGCACCCGCAGGGTAATGGTGAGGTGGAAAGAGCAAATAAGAGCATCATCGACGGCATAAAGAAAAGACTCTTGGAACACAGATCCGGCTGGGTGGACGAAGTTCCACACGTCCTTTGGCAAACAGAACGCTGAAAAAGGCCAGTACGGGAGAAACCCCGTTCAGCCTCACTTATGGCACTGAAGCCATGGTCCCGGTCGAAATTGGTTTACCCTCACCAAGGGTCTTGATTCAGCCAGAAGACAATGATGCGGAAAGACGGTTAGACCTTATGCTAACCGAAGAACGCAGAGACTTAGCCGCAGCGCGTGAAGAGAACTACAAACGACAAATGCAAAAGTAATACAACACGCGGGTAAAACTCTGCAATTTCAATGTCGGAGACTACATACTGCGTAACAACGAGGCTTCGAACCAAGAACGTCCAGGAAAGCTGGCCCCGGTCTGGGAAGGGCCATACATTATCAAAGAAGTTTTGGGAAAGGGCGCATACCGGCTCGAAAGGCTCGATGGCACCCCCATCCCAAGAACATGGAATGGAGCTCAATTACGCAAATGTTACATGTAGATCAATTCCAAACTTATAAAGAAAAGGCCTAGAGCCACTTCTAATGGAAATGATTCTCCTTTATCACATTGTGTTGATAGCCTTACCTTTATACTTATTCAAAACACTGATATGCCGGTATTCACCGCATAAAAAAGTGGGGAAGTAAGTCGTTGCGTGTGGAAGGCGGCAAAACCCGCATAAACACAAAAAACGGTAAAAATTTCTAAGGAAAAGATGAGGAAAACCTTCACGCAGGTCAGTTATAGGTGAAGTTTGGTCATCCCACTAAATGAAAGTGACGGTCCTACTCGCACAACCATGATAGAGGAAACTGAACATTAACCTATTGACAACCGCGCATCGAAAGGTTAACCTATTCAAAACACTGATATGCCGGTATTCACCGCATAAATAAGTGGGGAAGTAAGTCGTTGCGTGTAGAAGGCGGCAAAACCCGCATAAACACAGAACGGCAAAAATTTCTAAGGAAAAGATGAGGAAAACCTTCACGCAGGTCAGTTATAGGTGAAGATTGGTCATCCCACTAAATGAAAGTGACGGTCCTACCCGCACAATCATGATAGAGGAAACTGAACACTAACCTATTGACAACCACGCGTCGAAAGGTTAACTTATCCAAAACACTTGGAAAATTGCTAAGTTAAACTAAAGTATGCACGAGCGAATCATATATTGTTTATGAGGCAAAACAAGTGCCAAATTAAACTATAATATGCATGAGCAAGTCATATAACGTTTATAAAGCAAGTCAAAAAGATTCAAAAAGATACAAAGATTCAAAAATAAGAGGGAATATACCCCCTTACCTTGGTAACCAAGAAACCGTAAGACAAGTGCGGGTACAGTGTCAAGGCGAAACCCTTCACATACTTAGCACCTGCAGGGAATTGAAGCGAAGAATACCTTGGAAGTCAATTAACTATAAGACGAGTGCGGGTACAGTGTCAAGGCGAAACCCTTCACATACTTAGCACTTGCAGGGAATTAAAACCAAGAAGGATCTTCTAGGCCATGCTTGTGGAAAGGGAAATAACATCCCCGCATAGCGGGAACGTTGAGAACTAGATTGTTTGAAGCTCCAAGATGGAATTGGTTGTTTAACATAATTGATCACTATGTCTAAAACTACCAAAACCTCGTGGAGAATCTACACAAGTGAAACTCAACGCTCCTGACTTGCGAGGAGGTTACACACCTACCCGCATCATACCCAAAGATCAAGCAGAAAAGTCGGGAATTTCTGCACGTGACATTAGGGAAACCGCGGGAAGAATCCCCACGGACAACCTTAAACCTAAAAACCCTTTTCAAAAAACCCTTGCTTAAGTCCAAAAGTTCACCTCACTTATTAACAATTCATGAGAAGAACATTGGACTGGGGGACTTGAAGAGGTAGGTCCCAGCAGAGCCCAGTTGAACCCGCAAGACTCACCTTGAAGAGGGACGTCTGCGCAAAGACCAACTGGTTCTGCAGGACCCACCATGCTCGGAGAGATGAAGACCTTACGCGCATACGCCAGCTGTTCCCGCAGGAAAAGCCTCCCAATGGTGAAGTACCCCGCCTGTTCCCGCAGCTGCGGATACAAGCCATCAGCGGAGGCTACCCGCACTAATAGTAAGGCTACACGCACAAGGCACTAACTCTCAATAATTCAGTAATGTCACCTGAAGAAGGAATGAGCAAGGCGGGAATACTCCCGCCCAAATGAGCCAGTCCGTACGCTTCTGGAGGATCTTTTTGTACTATACATGCCAAGGTATTGACAAAATAGACAAGATCTGACCAAAGCAGCCCATCACAGGGTGACAGCTAACTGACAACAGTACGACGAGGAGCACGCTCTAGTACAAAATGTCACTATCAGCCGCTGCCTACTCACCAACCCTCATCGTGGCACGTACATAGCCTGCAGTTGGTGGAAAAGGAATAGTACACAGCCGGCCATGTCACTATCAGCCGCTGCCTACCCACCAACCACCAGCACGGCACGTGCGTAGCCCACGGTTGGTAGAAAAGGAATATTATACAGCTGGCTGTACCTGCTTGGAAACCTACCTTCGGCTATACATACTCCAACACCTTGGAACGGTATCATCATCTTATCTTATACCATCACATATCTTATCTGCTCTAGCTATTTCTCTTAATATACATTTATATTCAGAGCAATCTAGTCTGATTCTCACGCCGGAGGGTGGTCACAAGGAGGTACCCCCCCCCCCCTCTCAGTGACGAGCTCACGGTGTCTGTTTTGCAGGTCATCAAAAGAATAACCATCTTTGCCGGACCTAACCCTCGTGGGAAACATCTACTTGACCCTAAGATTATCCGTAATCTGCCGGGGTAACTTAGTATTTCTTCAGGATTAGTATCGATACCTATATCAAACCAAGCTTTTTCTATACCAGCACCAAGTTTCTTAAGAAAATCATCCCTAAATATATTTTATAAAAGGAAAATCATATATAGTTAATAATGCAGACATCCATTGCCTGAAATCAAGTCAAATAGTATCCACTACCTGAAATTCAAATTTGTTTACATTCCAAACTTCTGTTATTGAGTAAACTAGAACATCATCAAGGGGTTGTTTGGTAGTCTCTTAATATTTAAGAGACTATGAATTATTAAGAGGTAATCTTTTAAGAACCATTAAAAGGTTACGAAACATCCTCAAAAACTCATAGCACAAAAATCTTCAAAAAGTTACCCAACCCCCAAGTCTTGTATTTTTTGGGTTTTGTTTATTCCTATCGAGTTCAAGTTTCATTGTCAACTTTCGTTTCTACAAATTGTGACTCCAGACGGTATTAACAGATATCAAGTGACAGGTTTAAAGTTGACTAAATCTAAAATTATCAACGTCTAAACGATTGCACTTGTCCTATTAAAATACTTTCTTTCAAGTCAATAAGTGTAATAGAGATTGAGGTAAAATCATAAAAAGAACGGACACATTGATTTTTCACAACATTTCAACACGAGTAAATGTAAAAGAATGTACCCAAAAATCAACACTATTTTTACAATAGACAAATAAGTAACAATTTAAAAAAGGAAAATCCACTAATCCCAAATCCCGAGACAACTACCAAAAATTGCATGTTTTGTACGCCACCTTGAAGCAGCATTAACAATGGCGGTTTTAGACGACATCGAAGTCGACTACGATCTCGAATACCTAACAAATAAAGACGCAGCGTGGTTCACCTGCGCCGTGGTTCTCGAAGACCAAAACCACCTCCGAGTCAAGTTCGAGGGTTTCGCTCATAGCTTCCACGACGAGGTCTTCTCCGTCACCGATTTCTCCACTCACCGTGACATCGAACAACTCATCCACAAGTTCCGTCCAGTCTCCAAGCCGGTGGAGGATAATGAGTGTTCTAGACTCACTGAAGGCATGCTCGTCTGCGCTATTTACAGACGTCATGACGAGGTCCTGTATTATGACGCCATTGTTGATGCTGTATGTGCTTTATTATCTCTATTTTAGGGCTAATTTGTTAATGTTTTGTTTTGATTATTGATTAATTAGTTATGTAATAGATTTCATGCTGATGTGATTAGCTTAGATTCTCTGAACATGAATCAATTTGCTGTTATTATTAGGTTAGTTTTTGTAACTGTTTATTGTTGTTTTTTTGTTCGTATTTGCTGATTTCCGATTATGAGACATTATAAGTATTTCATAGAAACATCCAAACGATTTACAATGAAGTGGCAGGTAAGCGGGCAACAAGCTGCGCCGCAACCCCCTTTTGGATAGCAAACCCAATCCGACTAAAAACAAAGTTTTGATTCTTATGGGCTGATACGTTACTATACACAACTTTCTGAACCCTATTCAAAAGGTCCACGGCATCCGGAGCTAAGAAACCAAAAGTGTCAAAGGCGAAGGGGATAAACACGTGTTGATTCTCTGAACAAGCTCTCTCGTGTTTAGCAACCTTGCCCGATGCCGCCTTCAATGCTGCCTGGCCTGCTACAAATCCAGTGTCCCTAATCCCAACAAGAGGGGACACTCCTGTGAGGTCGACACAAGCGTGTTTCCCCCCTACCCACCCAAAAACAAGTATATCGGCCGGTCGACATAAGTATTTGTTGATTTACATTTTGTTGTTATTATTATTTTGTTGCTGATTCTGTTTCTTTTGTTGTTATTATATTAGCGTTTTTTCTTTGTTATTATAAAACATTGCTGATGTAGATTGGTATTGTACAGGGGCACAGCTTCACTAGGGCCAGGGGTGCCCCCCCCCCCGGGTTTACCGCTTAGTAGTGTATATTTTCCGATATTCGGCCGAAAATTTGTATATGTAGTGTAAATTTACCCGTTTTTGGCCGAAAATTTGAGCCCGGCCCCCCCGAGTGTATGATTTTCACAATACATTACCCGTTTTGGCCGAAAATTTGAGCCCGGCCCGCCCGAGTTTATGATTTTCACAATACATTTTGAGTCCGGCCCCCCGACAAACTTGTCCAAGCTTCGCCACTAGTTTTGTAGTTGGTAACTTGGTATTGTTTCCTATGTTATCATTTTTGGTAGATTGGTGTTGTTTCCTACGTTCTCATGATAAGTTTATTTTGTACATGAACTATCCCCTTAGTTAGTGTATGCTATTTCTTGGAAATCGGAACACAATCACAGTAATCATAATTGGAATTACAAACAACAGTTGAATTGTAATAGTATCAATATTGGTGATGAACACCGAAGAATTGATATATTAGTTATACAAGGATTAGGCGTGGATAACCGTTACAAACCGTTGTGACGGTTTAGGATAAACCTGTTGAGATGACGTTGTAGCAACCCTAAGTTTCCACCCTTAATAATAATTACAAATATAATCCTAAGTTTAAATGTGTGACAAATAAAATACGTAAGCACATATAAAACCTAATAATGTTTATTTTCGAATATCTCCCCTCAAACATTATTATTAAGTTTAAGAGGAATTTAAGAGCATCTTTGACAACTTCCGTTGCTTTGGCAAAATCGAACTTTCGTCTCTTCGCTGCATTCCAATTTTTGTCTAGATATAGAGCAAAGTCTGCCTGATCTTGTGCATTAAACGCCCCTTGATCGTTGTTTGCACCTCTTGAGGAACCTGCAATTATTGAATTTCCATTCGCTGCAGAAGGTTTTCGTCTTTCCAGTGCTGCTGTTGTTACATTGTAATTCCATTGTATTGCATCCAGATACTCTTTGTAGAGTGCTTTCACAATGAGATCATCTTCATTCTCCAACCCAACACCTTTAGCAATGATGGTCCAGAGGTTGTATTCGTCTACCCTCTTCATACCCCTTCTCTTTTTGACTGCTATATAAAGATCGGACCATGAATCAAAAGTCATCCCTGTTCTGACTACTAACATACCAGATTTTGGACCATGAATCTTGATCTGTTCCTGTAATGACGTACTCATCCATAAAACCAGTGTTTGTCGACTGGTCTGGGATCCCTGTGACTGTGTTCATTGTTTGTTGTATCAACACTGTTGCCTCATCCTGTTCCTTTAGTCTGCATTGCCTAATCTTGTGCCCAGATTCTCTGCAGTAGAAACATAATCGCCTATCATATCCTTGATTCCTTCGAGAATAACCGCCTAATCGATCCATCTTTGTTCTTGATTGAATCAAAATTTCTGATTGTGTTTTGATTTCGTGAGCGTGATATATGACCAGGCTCTGACACCAATTTCTTGGAAATCAGAACACAATCACAATTGAAATTACAAACAGCAATCGAATTGAAATATAGTGGATTAACTGAATAATGATCAATCTTGGTGATGAACACCGAAGAATTGATATAATATTTTGTATTTATACAAGGATTAGGCGCGGATAACCGCTGCTACAAACCGTTGTGACGGTTTTAGGATAAACCTGTTGAGAATCACGGCTGTGGCAATCCAAAGTTTTAATGTGTTACAAATAAAATACTTAATCATAGATAAAATCTAATACTGTTTATTTTCTAATGCTATTTAGGTAATAAATGTGTATTATTATTTTTCTACCTTTTGTTCATATTTGTTTTCTATTTTGTACTTGATAATAGGTGCTTTACGTGGAGCATACACCTGAGAAGTGTGTATGCTCTTATTTACTGTGCTGGCAGCATGGTCCTGGTGAGGGGACTTTAACTAAAGCATCTATTGAGGACATATGTTTCATTGTTGATGGTGATATTCATCCTAAGATTGCTGAATTTGCAAATCTTGTGAAGCAACAACTCAAAGTACCCTCTGTTGAATCACAGGCAAGTTCTTCTGTTAATGTCATTATGATGCGGTTTTATTAGTTTGCTATATATCTTTTATTTATTTGTATTTGTGGTGGATCTATAGGGGTTTGGCAGTGTGGAACACAGTTCTCATGTTGGATCGTGTGCAGGTTTTGTAATTTAACTAAAGATTTTATTATATGATAATGTTTTTGGAAATCGTTGTTAATTTGTGTGTTTATCGATAGGGAGGGAAAGGTTCTGCACTGAGTTAAGTGATCGTGACATAGATTTTGGAGGTGTAAAAAAGACTGATCCTCATCATTATACTATTTTGACAAACTTGGATAAGGATTTATGCCCCTTGTTGATGATGGACTTCATACATGAGCATACGTCAATCACTGCACAGACGTGTGTTCTTCCAAGTTTGTTACTGGAAACAGATGCACGAGGGGCTATCATGGTGGATAGCGAGACAAAACTGAAGAGGATTTGTGATTTTATAAACAATCCGAATCACTTCATTACTTCTTTCTCTGGAAGGTAAGCAATCTAGCATTAATTGTTTGTGTTATTAATGATATTATCGTGGTGCTTTAGGTTTATTAGTTCTAAGTTATTTTATTTTTTGTACGCCGTGGATAATAGCTGAAGATGGTCTTAGAAGTGAAGCATTTAACACAAACCTGCGGAGCTTGCAGCCTAAGTATGAAGTAAATGTGTAATTCCTTAATTAAGTGCATCTCATTCTCTATTTCAAACGCAACATATCAAATATTATTAATTAATTATTTGTTAATGTTTGCATTCCTAATCCCAGAGCTACAGTAGAAAGAATGAGTTGAAGATTGTCCGTTCAGGAACAGAAGAATTCAGGAAAGCTAAACAGTTTAAAGATATGTATATGGCATTTCACAATCATCAAAACGGGCTCGTGCAGAGGCTAGCTATGGAGGAGAACAAGAAACGGGACCCGTCCAGTTAATTGTTAGAAGGCAGTTTCAAATGGCAGGTAAACAGTTATCTGTTGTATTATGTCATAAGTTAGCCGTGAAAAACGAAGTATAAAATCTGGCTCTGAATTGATTCCCATGACCGGCCCGATAACCAGGAGCATGACCCATAGTAGAATCTCAAAAGCGACAAATAGAGTTAATTACACGGATGCCCCCTTTAGTAAGACCGTGCTGCAGTTTTGGTCCCAAGTTTTCAGAAATTACACTCACAGTCCTCACTGTTCACTGTCGGATACATAACCAATTTTAGGGGCCGTCCCACTTGTAGCTACTTTTAGTTGTAAATTTTAAGCATGAAAACATGTGAAAAAATGACAGATGCTTATTTCCACAGAGTTATACTTAACACAAAGTATGAGTCAAATTGACTGTTGTTATAAGCCTTGAATATCTTCTTTGTGTTCCTATAAAAATATATTAACTAAAGAAAACATTATTTGTTACAGGTGTTGTAAAGGACTAAAGGTGCAATCATGGTGTGGTGTTTTTGTGAAGTTGCAGTGTAGGTTCATTTCTACCAATTACATTTTCGGATGGCATATTGTAGTTATATGTCAAAATATATAAAAATAGCTGCTAGATATTACTAGTTTGTTTTACTTTTAAGTTCGTAGTTAAAGTGTGATATTACAAAACAGGGCCGTCTTTGAGGCATGGCAGGGTAGTCGACGGCCACAGGCCCGACACCTCGCTAAGCCCGAAATATTTTTTTTTCAAAAAAAATTATACGTATTTTTAATAAAAAAATATGTATAATCAATATTTCAACACAATTATATAACCACTAGCTTGGTCTAGTGGTAAAGGCTATGATATCTAATCAAAAGGTCGTGGGTTCAAGTCTTATTTGAGACAATTTTAAGCTTATTTTTATACAAAAGTTTTTTACACAATTTAAATCATTACCAAGTAAGCCTATTTAAAATTAAATTGTTTAAATCCAACAAAATATTTCTTTTACTTAAGGGCCAAAAAAATTTTCGCCTTTGGCCCAAAAAAATTTTCCCCTTCTCGAAGCCGGCCCTGTTACAAAATGGTCATAGTTAATTGTAGATTCTTCAACCAGTTACATTAAGAAACATTTGGAAACTGAATGAATTAACATTTGATATCCTCTTAAAAATATAGTAAATGGTATGTTAAATAATTATTCAAGACCTAACTATATATTATCAAAATTAAAGTGCTAGTTGTTAACGCTAAAATGATGCAGAACAAACTCATCCATGCACAAAGGATGGATAAAATTCTTTTATGAAAATAAATTGGTAGTTTTTAGAAAAACTAGTAATAGCTTGTAATTTTTTGATAAAATTGAAGTTTGAAATTGGATATAATATAATAAAACAATTAATAATTAAAAAAATAATTATTTACATAAATATATATGATTATATGCACAGTATATCCCTATTTTTGTAATTATCTTTAATATTGAAATACTAAAAACTAAATATAGTTAACTTTTACATTTAAAGTACTAAAAAATATTCAATAATTAAAGGATATTATATTTAATATTTAGTTTTTCAATATTGAAGATAATTATTAAAATAAAATATATACTTATGAGTATATAAATATATATATAACGAATAAAAATTATTCGAGCCGAACCAAACCAAACCAAACTGAGCGAATCATTCACAATCGAACGAAAAAATAAGCGAGCATTTTCCGAGTAAATTTCAAACAAATTTGAGTGACGAACGATTTAAACAACCCATCAGAATGATTGATTAGTTCTTGGTTGGTTATACAAGTTTCACGAAAAAATATAGATGGATATTTATGGATATTTAATATCAAATCTGCATAAGTTGGTTCTTGGTTGGTTCTGCAAATTTCACGAGAAGTCTTTGTGTATTATATTTATTCACCAACTTATTAAATAGGGGAAAAAATATAGATGGATATTTAATATAGTTGTTGCTTTAATAAATCAAATCTGCACAAGTTGGTTCTTGGTTCTGCACAACATGCAGACATTAAAGTCTTTATGCATTAATATTAATCCACCAACAATGTGCTGTTAAATCTTGACCAACGTATGGTTGAACGACGTTATGGTTAAATGTTAAATCTCCACCAATGTATAATCCACCAACTTGTTTCTTTTCTAAAAATCTATCATTTGCTTCTTACTAATTACAATTTGTCTCTTATTGATTATACATCTTAATAAACTGTTAAATCTTGCTTCAATAATCCACCATCATTTGAGAGACAAACGAGTAAAAAAAACCATCTTCAAATAAACTTATTTACATTAGTCGCCACTATAAGCTAGATTAAAAAAGCTAGGCAAAACACTCATTAACACCCATTTATTCATTCACAGTTTCACACCACCACTAATAATAATTCGAGTAATAATAATAATTATTATTATTATTCAACACAAGGCCCAATACAACCGACTGCATGATGTTATGAAGCGAACTACAGACGGCAGTACCACCACCAGCTTTGTTTTTGTTTGAAATGGCAGCGATTATCAACGACGGCGTAGAGTACCGGCCCGATGATGAAGCGTGGTACACTTGCCGTGTCGATCTGGAAGACGGCAACCAGCTCCTCCGTGTGAAGTTCCAGAGTTTCTACTCTCTCTCCGATGAGGTCTTCACCATCGCCGATTTCTCCACTCACCGTCAAATCCAACAGTTTCTTCGCAAGTTCCGTCCAGTCTCCGAACCCATCGATGATAATGAGTGTTCCAGACTCACTCAAGGCATGCCAGTCTGCGCTGTTTACAGAGGCACACAAAAGCCTCTGAGATATTATGATGCTATTGTTGATGCTGTATGTACTTAATTACTTTTTCTCTATTTTAGGGCATTTTTAGCTGTTTAAATTATGTAACCAAATTTTTTTAAAAAATATAATTAATTCATTTCAAATTAAAGGATCTGATTACAAAATAGAGGTAGGTTAGCGGGCAACAAGCTGGGTCAATTGCTTACCTGTGCCCCAAATTTAGACCACAGGAACCCTATTTCAAGTCTAGGGGCAACAACTGTTGACACGACGACCTGAACCCGACACGAAAATAAAGTAAAATATTTTGGCTTTACTAACGTGACCCGTTTAAAACAACAGGTCGGGTTGACGGGTCGTTTTCGGGTCGATACAAATTTGTGTTCTTGTAGGTTAGGGTTGAAATCTTTGACATGAATAATAATATGGGTCGGGTTCAGGTTGCACATTTCAACCGCTAACCTGTGAACCCGACACGGTTGACACTACTAATTTCGACTAATCACCATCGATGTTGTAAAAATCGGTCTAAGTGGCCAAGTACTCGCAAGTCGCAACTCTGCAGTCGACTGATGTTACGTTGCAGCACTTAGCGACTTTTGTAACCATGATCACTATGAAGTATATTTTGTTAACAATTTAGTGTTTGTTTACTTGATAATGTAGGTGCATTATAAAGAGCATTCACCTGAGATGTGTTTATGTTCTTATTCGCTATCCTGGCAGCATGGTCCTGGGAAAGGAAGCGTGACAGAAACAACCATTGAGGACATATGTCTCATTACGCGCGGTGAGAAACATCCTAAAGTTGCTGAATTCACAGACCTTGTCAAACAAAAACTCAAAGAGGCCTCGGTCGAATCACGGGCAAGTTTTTCAGTTAATGTCATTTGTGCTGCGGTTTTTAGTTTGTGATTTCTGTAATTATGTGTAATTGGTTGTGGATTTGTAGGTGTTTGACAGGTTTGGACATGGCTCGCGTTACAGATCCTGTGCAGGTTTTGTAATTTAACAAAAGATCGCTTTATATGATAATGATTTCAGAACTTGTTTATATTTTGTGTTTTCGACTTTCGTTGATAGGGAAGGAAGCATTCTGTCGTGAATTAAGTGATCATGACAAAGATATAGATGGTGATAAAAAAACTAATTGTCATCATTATATTGTATTGGAAAACTTGGATAAAGATCTATGCCCGTTGTTAATGATGGATTTCATACACGAGCATACTTCAATCACTGCACAAACATATGTTTTTCCAAGTTTGTTACTAGAAACATATGCACAAGGGGCTATCTTGGTGGATAACGGTACAAAACTGAAGACAATTTATGAATTTATAAGCAATCCAAATCATTTCATTACATCTTTCTCAGGAAGGTTAGTGATCTAGCATTAGTTTTTTGTATATATTTTTTGTGTATGTTTTTTTTTTTGTGTTAAGATAATATTATGCTTTAGGTTTGTTAATTCAAGTTGTTTTATTTGCTTTAGGCCATGGGTAGTAGGTGAAGAAAATCTTAGAAGTGGAACATTCAACACAAACTTGCAGAGTTTGCAGCCTAAGTATGGGGTAAATATATCATTTCGTTAACTATGGGCATCTCTATTTCAAACACAACATTTCCAGTGTTTTCTGTTAATTATTTATTAATGTTTGTATTCCTAATTCCAGAACTACAGTACAAAGAATGCGTTGAAGGTAGTTCAGTTAGGAACAGAAGAATACATGGTAGCTAAACAGTCAAGAGATTTATATTTGGCATATCGCAATCATCTAAAAGGGCTCATGCAAAGGTTAGCTAAGGAGGAGAACAAGAACCGGGACTCGTCCAGTTGAAAAACTGTAGTCTTTAATGGCAGGTAAACAGTAGTGAAGTTTTTCGTTCTCTGTTATTTCATTAAGACTCTGAGTTATAGGTCAAGGATTCGATTATAAAAAAAATTTGTAAATTAAAGAAATCTGTCTTTTTTGAAGTCAACTTAATATCTTTTACAAGCTTTGAATCTCTTTTTTTCTCATGTTTTAACAAATTTGTAAATTATAGAAAATATTATTTGTTGCAGGTGGTGTTATATATTTGTGAAGTAGCGCGGTGCAGGTTCTCTTTTGATATGATAACTATGACTCCTGTAATAATGGTACAACTTTTATGGTAGTATGATAGCTCTAGTTTTCGTAATTTAAGCCCTAAGAAAGGCCCATTGTTAAGCTGCTAAGTAACACAACCGTGCAAGTCGTTTGACATAGATTAGTATCGTTTGTAGATATAGCTTAACTATTTTGTGATTTTGATATAATTTAAGGTAAAAAATAGGAAATGGCCTCTATATTTTAGTTTTTAAATATACAATTGAAGTATGATAGTACTATATGATCATAGTTAATCAAGTCTATCTCTCAATTTGTTCTCACCAGAAGTAGAACACTATCTTCTAACTATGTTTTGGGTCAGATTGATGGTATGTACGTTTCTCACGGGTCAGACACCGTTTTTTAATTGAAGAATGAGTGGGAGCATACACTTTAGTAGAATGAATGAATGTTTGTAAGCACGTTTATGCTATGGTATGTTTAATTATACAGATTTACATGTCAGGAAACGTACACACGAAAACAAGTCATCTGCGCATGATCAATATATTAAACGAACTAGATATGATGGAACCTAATTATTTGTTAGAACACAGTGGTAATCCCAGAATTTTGTCGAACACCTGCAAATAAACACAAATACACACTTTGATAGAATGAAGATAAAGAGATTTTGATTAATAACATAACTTGCATTAACCAAGTACAACAACATCCAATGTTTACAATATTTACAATATTTACAATCGTTCATATGATTTATATGAATCTAAATGTCGTGTCTTAACACACTTCAAAACGTTTCACGTGTAAAATTTGAACTTGATTCTCCATTTTTTACCTATACATCTAAATTATGCAGAGCGCACTTTTGTATAAGGTTTTAGTTATTGTTGGAAGCCATCATGTGTAATTATACAGATTTTCAAGTCAACAAACATACACCCTAAAAAATAATCCGAAAGTATTTAATAAACGGGTTAGATTAAATAATGTAACATTTAATGTTTTTTTGTGTCATGATTTGGGTTGTGCCAAGATACGTGCGCCACTAAAACCTAAGGATATCGTGTCATGATCTGGGTTGTACCAAGATATGTGTGACGAATTCAACTTAGAGATATCCCCGACATGAGTATATACTTTTCATACAAGGGTGTATGCAAGCAAATGTGAAGGGGGGAGCTCACTGAGTCCAACCAATAAGATCCACAACATGCATTAATGCCACATGCATCAATAATGTTAAGTTTTCGTCAAAAACCAATCAAACCGTTTAACCTAAGCAAGTCGGCTGGTTTGATAGATTTGAGATATAAACTGTTCGATTTTGCTTTTTGATAGCTTAACAGTTTGGTGCGGTTTGTAATGTAAAGCTGACCATTTAATATTTTGTTATTTGTACTTTTTGTCATTGCTAGACGCATAAATATGTGTATGTATCATATTCATGAACTTTATCGTTTATTTTTTTTAATACAAATGATTAATCAATTCAAATCTTTACCAAGTGCAGTGTAGTAGCATCCTCTGCCACATCAATGGCGCCAAGGGCATGAGCCCCTTTGGGCGCTGGTCTCTTATGCTATGTGTAGTGGATGGGCTATAATTGAGGACGAATTGTGACACGTGGTGCCCAGACAGCAAAAGGTGTGAATTTGTTTTTGGGGGTGTAATGGTGTAGGGGCTACAAGTTGGGCCCACAATATATTTTTTTATTATTTTCTTTTTATAATTAAACTAATTAAATAAAAACCAATTTATTTTAATAATTAAATAAAAATTTATTATAATTAAAAAATAAATACAAAAAAAATACATAAAACTAAAAAAACACAAAAATAATAAAAATAAAAACACACAAACTAATCTATCTGTCTTCGTCTTCGTATTCGTCTCCGTCTTCGTCGTCGTCTTCGTCGTCGTCTTCGTCCTCCTCTTCGTCCTCAACGGGACGATTATCCCACACGTGTTGAACCAAATCCGCCTTCAGTTGGTTATGTATATCACTTGATATGAACTGGTGAATGTTATACGTTCGTTGGTCTTGGGTTGGTTCAGGGAACTGTTCTAGAACACTTCCTGGTATATAGTGTTGACATATTGCTTTTCCCTCGTCTTCTAAAATCATATTATGCAATATGATACACGTATACATGGCATCGCTCATTTTTGCCAACGTCCATACATGACAAGAGTTTTTCACATAATGCCAACGTTTTTTTAGAACCCCGAAACACCTCTCGATATCCTTTCTCGCAGACTCTTGCTTCTTCTTAAAATAGTCTATTTTTTATTCGATAGGGTCTTGAAACGTCTTGACGATGATCGAGTACTCTGGATATATCCCATCTCCCAAATAGTATATGTGACGATAGAAGGTATCGTTGGCATAAAACGGTAAGACCGGTATACTACGGTTGATGTAATACTCTAACACGGGTGACGCGTTGAGAACGTTTATGTCGTTGTTGGACCCGACTGAGCCGAAGTAGGCTGACCAAATCCAGAGGTCGTGTGAACAAATGGCTTGAAGACTAACCGTTGGCACTCCATGGTCACCACGAGTGTATTGACCTCGCCATGCGGTTGGACAGTTGGCCTACTCTCAATGCATGCAATCTATACTCCCGATCATACCTGGAAAAGAATGTTTGCTTTCGTGTACATCATATATGCAAGTCAGGTCGTTTGAAGTAGGAATCATCAGATAACGACGAGAGTATAATTGTATTATTCCTATACAAATAAATTATTAAAAAATATTTATATTAAAAACAATAGTTAATACAAACAATTTAAATTTTACCGATGCAAAAATTCTCCAACGCATCTCTCGTTGTTTTGTCAGCCATCTTTAAATACTCGTCACTGATATCGGTCGTGTTGCCGTATGCGAGGATGCGTAAAGCCGAAGTGCACTTTTGGATGCCGGAGAATCCAAAATATCCTCTTGCGAAGGGTTTATGCTGAAAATACTCATACTTCCACTCCATATCTCCAACGATGAGCAAAAATAAACGCTTGGACATCCGAAAACGACGTCGAAATATAGCGTTGTTAAATGTAGGTGTGTCATTGAAGTAGTCCTTCATCAAACAAGCGTTCGCTTGCTTACGATCCCGATGGATATATGACCGTCTACGTGGTGCCGTAGACGGAGCAGAGCCGAACATCATGTTATTGGCAACGGCCCGAACCGCGTTCGTGACCTCTAAATGCTCTTCAGCCACTTGTCGATGAATCTGATGAATTCTTCGACTAACGTTGATCCCAATTCTCGGCAGAATTCGTGGAATCCGGGGAACTCATTGAGTTTGAAGAAGTATGAAAAATTGATATTTTTATGTTTGGGTTTGTGTATGATATGGTGAAAATGGTTTAATTGGTTTGATATTTATATTAAAATTTTAAATTGATTTTTTTTTAGCCGTTACACCCCCCCCCCCAACAGTAACATTATTATTATATTATTATTTTCTAACTCTCGCCGGCGACAATTAAACCCCGCCCCCGCCCCCGCCCCAAATCGCCCAAATATCGCCGGGGGAGGTCTTTGCGCCCTTTGTCGCCCCAATTCGCCCATAACCCACGTCCACTACGCATAGCCTTAACATCAATGAGGGCAAAAAGAGATGGGGTCCACCAAGTTTTTACCAACCACGAACACTCACTTCATTTTATTTTTTGTCTTTTGTTTAATTTAATAGACAAACCATTAAATCACTAGTTTTGCAAAAAAGTGGTAAATAAGCAAAATCGGGCATTTCTGGTACGTGACATCCCAGGATTAATTTTATAAAAAGTGGCGTAGTTGTAAAATTTACGCTCACCCGCTCTCCCCATTGCAACCATTAGATTTCCCTACTTTCTCAAAATCTGGGGCGGAGACGAGGTGGGGGCGGGTGGTGTTAAGCTCGTTTTAAAGTCTAAAACGTGTCACTACGCGTGAAAAATGAACAAAATTTAAGTAATAGACTCGCTACACGACACAATAACTAGACACCCAAATAAAATTGTTAAAAGTTAAAACCTTCAAAAACTAATAAAAACCAGCTGGTGGCAACACGAGTTGAATCAGCACACAGACTCAACTTGTTCGAAGCGTCAAGGAACAATAACAATGGCGAATCCCGACGGCGTGGACTACAACCTGGACTACCGGTGGAAGGCAGACGACGCCTGGTACACCTGCGCCGCCATTCTCGAACACGGTAGCCGCCTCCGTATCAAGTTCAAGGACACCGTACAGAGCTACTTTGACGAGATTTACTCCGTCGCAGATTTCAACACTCACCGTGAAATCGAACAGTTTCTCAGTAGGTTCCGTACAGTCTCGGAGCCAGTGGAGGATAATGAGTGTTCTAGAGTGCTTGAAGGCATGAAGATATGTGCAATTTATAGAAACAAGGATGAAGCCCTATATTATGACGCCACTGTTGATGCTGTATGTACCTTTTTCTCTAATTAGGGCTAATTTTTTTTCTCATTTTAGTTTCTTAATAATAATAATAATAATAATCTCAATCATGTCGGGTTAACGGGTTGAAATGTGCAACCAATTCATATTATTATTTGTGTCAAATATTTCAACTTTCACCCACACACACACACATAAATTTGGGTGGACCCGAAAACTACCCGTTTGAACCATGTACCAATAAAATTAAAAGATTTTTTAAATAAAATGGATATAATTTAGAGTCGGCTGAGAAAATGAGTAATATGAATTTTTATTTTTTTAAAATAATTAAAATCATGAAATTTGATTGGAAATTGCAACAATATATTCGGAAAATGGAAGAAGACGGAAAAAACAAATAAAAATATAATTATCAAAGTTTAATTTTTATTACTCAAACAGGTTAACGGACCAACTCATCTTTATACGGGTCAACCCAAACCCAACCCGTCTTTGAAATGGGTCATGTTAGCAGTTAGCCAACCCAAAACCTTTTTTCTTTTCGTGTCGGGTTCGGGTTGTGTTTCAGGTCTTGTTCACAGTTGTCGCCACTTCGTGATGAAGCTATTAGATCACTTTGATCAATTGCTCATTTATGTCCCCAATTTAGATCATAGGAACCCTAGTTTAATCAATAATGATAGAATAATGTTTAACATTGGTTTAATTATTTAGAGAGGTAGTAACTAGTAACTAATTAGTATATGTTGTTAATAATAGGTGCAGTATGTAGAGCATACACCTGACAAGTGTATATGCTCTTATTTACTATGCTGGCAGCATGGTCCTGGTGAGGGGACTTTAACCGAAACATCCATTGAGGACATGTGTTTCATTGTGCATGGTAATATTCATCCCGACATTGCTGAATTTGCTAATCTTGTGAAACAACAACTCAAAGGGGCAAACTCTGTTCAATCACAGGCGAGTTTTTCTGTTCATGTCATTTTTGGTATAATTTAGTGTTTAACTATTTATTTATAATTTGTTGTGAATTTGTAGGTGTGTGGTAGTGTGGAATACGGTTCTCATGTCGGATCCTATGCAGGTTTTGTAATTTGATTAAAGATTGTTTTATATGATAATGATTTCATAACTTGTTTTTGATTTGTTTGTTTATCAATAGGGAGTGCTGAAATACGTGATCATGACGTGGATATTGGAGGTGTGAAAAAGACTGACCCTCATCATTATATTGTGTTGACAAACTTGGATAAAGATTTATGCCCGTTGTTGATGATGCATTTCATACACGAGCATACATCAATCACTGCACAGACATGTGTTTGCCCAGGTTTGTTACAAGAAACATATGCACGAGGAGCAATCTTGGTGGATGGCAAGACAAAGCTGGAGAGGATTTGTAGTTTTATAAACAATCCAAATCACTTCATAACATCTTTCTCTGGAAGGTAATTGTTAAGAGTTTTTGTATATTCTTTTTTGTGTTAAGATGATATTATTGTGGGGGCTTTAGGTTTGTTAATTAAATTATTTTATTTGTTGTAGGCCGTGGGTAATAGCTGAAGAGAATCTTAGAAGTGGAACATTCAACACAAACCTGCGAAAATTGCAGCCTAAGTGTGAGGTAAGCGTGTTATTCGTTAGTTAGAGTTCAATCACAACGTTTCCATTATTATCTGTTAGTTATTTACTATTGTTTGCATCCCTAATCCCAGAGCTACAGTAGACAGAACGAGTTGAAGATTGTTCGTTTAGGAACAGAAGAATACAAAAAGGCTAAAGAGTTGAAAGATTTATATATGGAGTTTCACAATCATCAAAAAGGGCTCTTGCAGAGGTTGGCTATGGAGGAGAACAAGATATGGGGCCCATCCAGTTAATTGCAAATATGTAGTTTCTAATGGCAGGTAAACTATAATAAAGTTTTACTTGCCTGAAATTTTTAGTTACAAGCTTTAAATGTCTTTTTTTTCTTGTAAATACGAAAGATAAATTAAAGAAAATATTATTTGTTGCAGGGGTTGTAAAGGTGCAAGGGTGGTGCTGTATATTTGTGTAGTGGTTAAGTTATGACAATTATGAATCTTCTAGTCAATGTACGACGTTTATGGTAGGATTATCGCTCTAGATCAGAAAAGCTTTTTGTTAAGTTTCTAAGTAACACACAACCTGCAAGTCATTTGTAGAATTGATATATTTTGTTACTCTTACCGTCGGTGCTTACAACCTTACAATTACTACATTTTCAAATTGACATGCTTGTAACATAACATACTTTTTATTTCCAGCTAGGCTATGATGGCTTCAGTCTTAGCTTGACTTTCGCCCTTTGTTACTCTTTGCGACTACTCCCGTTTTCGTGATAAGTTTTCAACCAAGATGCACAAAATATATTTAGAATAATATTCTATCAGTCAACTCTGATCCTTCATATTTCATCTAAAGCTTAATAACCTAATATTTTCACTACATATTTGCCTGCATCTGTAGTGGCTTTTGCTCCGGTTTAAACATCTTATCTCCTCGCCTTTCAACTTTGTGGATAAATTTGGTTACTTAATTTCTTGTGACGTGTAAACACATCATATCATTTGAAGAACACATAAGAGGTTTTAACTTCAATTTACTTATTATTTTTGCTATAATTATCAAATAAAACATTATATGTTTTTCTATCCCTATCAAAATATAGTTTTCTATACAGTTTTCGGTATACAAATCAATACATGTTCGTTTTAAGTTAAAAAAAATGTTCTAAAAATCAAATCATTTTTTCAAATTTATCCAGCTTCTTCACCCTCTGCATGGACCTAACCAAAAGTGCTATGAATACACCTACATTCATTCAAAATCATTATTATTCATCACAACTAAAATAAAATAAAATTCATCAAGATATGCACATACCTGCACCAACAAATGACCCATTTGCTATAAGTTGGCTGCCTTGTGAGCTAGGTGTGACACCAATATTTACAAGAGTGCCCCCTAAAACCGTGTACATGGTTGCCATTTGCAATATTGTTGCCTTCCGAGCTGCTCTCTCAGACTTACAATATACATGAAAATACGTAATCATCACCAGATATATAAAAATGTAAAAAGATATGGGAAATGAATAACTAAATCAAGTACCTCGAGAACTCTAACACGAAGTTTAATGTCTCCTACTTCGAGTTGTTTAACAAACTCTTCAATCCTTTGAACTCTATTAGGCATCGACATGGTGTTTGATCTTGCCTAGAAGTAAGTTAACATACACTTCTGTTAGTCTATAATATCATAACTTTTATATACATAATTTGTTTTATAAATTTATGGATATGGAATGAGGTCACGTTACATCATCGGCTTGCTTTCGTATTTCAGCAACAAGTTGTGTTCCACTGGGTCGTTGTTGTTTCAGATCTAACAACTCCTGTAAGTGATTTGAGAAATTTAAGATATTAGCATTAAAGAGGCTCGGGTCCACACGGTTTTGTTATTTTCTAAATTATTTTTACTTTTTTGTGGAAACTTGTATGATTGCAACATCAAATAAGATAATTAACCTGTGCATAAGGTGCAGCAATCTTGACAAATGAAAAATCTGGATCCAGTGAGTAGCCAATTCCTGGAAAGAAGCATAAGCTCAAGAACTTACAAATATGTAATGGAAAGAATGCATGATACACACATGATGCATATACACATGCATATGTATACATAATTTCAAGCTCACCTTCAAGAGTGGAGAATGCCCTAATTACAAATGTGAAGGTGGATGGGAACCGAAAAGGCTGATCTGTTGCTATAGAAAACAAATCCTGCATGCAGATCATAATATCCTCAAAAAATATGATTAAAAAATCCAAATATTATCTGAGAAAAAAAAGAAAACAAAACGCCTCAAAAGTACTTTCGAGTGTGTGACTAGGCCTGTAAACAAACTGAGCGCTCAGTGAACCGTTCGTGAACTGTTCGGTGGGAAGTTGGTTTATCTACGTTTGTTTATTGAAATTACTGGATACTTAATGTATTAGACTTATTTGTTTGTGTTCGTTTGTGTTAGTTTATGTTTGTTTAGTTATGTTCACTTGTGTTCGTTTACGTTTTAGACCTATTTGTTTAGAACTTTGAGAAACTTACATGAACAAACACAAACATGTTCATTTTCTTAACGAACAAACATGAACACCAAAAATCCATTCGATCAATTGTTCGTGTTCGTGTTCGGCTAAGTTTTATGAACAAACATGAACAGGCCCTCGTTTGTGTTCTCCTGGTTTGTTTACAGGCCTATATATGACAAATACTCAGATGCATACCTCGCCTATTGCAGCCAAAGTTTGCTCCTGATCCGGTGACTGATTTAGCAAATTATCCAAAAAGAACTGAATAGATCTCCTTACCTGTTATTAAAACATAAACATATAATCATGTATGAGAAACATATGTTCAAGATTAAATCAAGATATTAAAACTAATATGGAAAAATAAAACTTTACATACTGGTGACAAGTCTCCAGTAGGTTGAAGTGCTTCAAGGCTTATCAAACTGTTCATAACCTGTATAATAATATCAATTTAGCTAATCTTATATGGTTGTTATTTTTTCACTACATTTTTTTACAAAATATCATACCTTTTTTGCATCATTTTCATAAACTGCATAAAAAAGATCCATCAATCTTTCTCTTGTGAATGACTTAATCTCCCCCATCATACCAAAATCATAGTAGATCAGTGATTCATCCACATCAATAGCAAGGTTTCCAGGATGAGGATCAGCATGAAAGAAACCTGTTTTCAGTATCTGTATAATATACACAAATTAATAAAATTTCGATATAAAAGAAATGATCAAAACAATGAATAAACTATAAAGATGTAGATGCTAAACCTGAATCAAGTAAGATTCAATGGCACGTGAAGAGATTCGAGATCGACTGTAACCCCTTTCTTTTATTGCATCTACGTTATTTATCTTAATGCCTGTTTAACATAAATTTACAACACAAAAATCATTTTTTAAGTATCGGATTACGTATATTTATCAAGTAATAGAGTTCAGATTAAAACCTGGAACATATTCCAATGTTAGCACCTTGGTTGCAGTATAATCCCAGAATACTTGCTGCATGGTATCAAATTGGATTAAAAAAATACAGTATATATTAAGTTTAACATTGATAATAAATGAAGAATCAAGAAAGAAACATACAGGCACTCGGACCCACTTTATATTACGAAAATCTCGGCGAAATCTATCTGCATTTTTCCCTTCGTTTATATAATCAATCTCCTGGTACAAGATCCTGCAAAAAAAATTGGAAAAAGGTAATAAATTGACCAACTTAGGCATGTTCGTGTTTGTCCATTTAACTTTAACCGGACAAACGATCAAACACAATAAACTACACGAACAAGGCTTTCTTGTTCGTGTTCGTTTATTAAGAAAATGAATGTGTTTGTGTTCGTTTATGTTCATTCGTTAATAGTATAAACGAATGGTTCACGAACATAAACGAACAAACATAGACGAACAACAATATGTTCGGCCTAAAAAGTTGTTAAAATTAGATGAAATTGTAATGGGCCTAAAAAAATTAAATGAATATATTAGCAAATGTAAACTGACGAACATAAATGAACGAAGACAAGCATATTTAAATTAACAAACGTTTACCAACATAAATGAACGAACAAGATAAGTTTCATGTTCGATCCTTTTAACTAAATGAACAAAATATTTTGTTCTTGTCCGTTCGTTCATTAAATAAACGAACACAAAAGAACTTCACACTGAACGGTTCACTGAACATTTGGTTCGTTTACAATCCTAAGCTTAGGTACACCATGACAAAAATACAAAAATAAACACAAAATACGCTCCCTTTTTTCCTCATTTCACACTGTTTACCAAAAAGATGCTATATATATGATTGTGTGTATTGATATATGATGAATACTACTTACTTTGCACATTCATCATAGATACCTAGCCAATCCCTTGTGGGGCCACCAAGACTTTCGCTTCTTTGAAAATACTCTGCAACTAGCTTTAATTTCCTGATTGAAAAGCATGTTGATTGAGTCACTGAAATAACCACAAATATAATTAAAAACCAACAATAATGTGTAAGAGCTGAACTCACGCAAATCGATATCAAATAGTTTCTTCAAACCAGGCCTTTGATCTTTAACAACTACTTTCTCTCCATTATGTAGTATTGCACGATGTACCTATAGAAAAAACATCATGATGATAAATACATGAAACATATTCAACTAATTTAACTGTATTTAAAAAGTGGCTATAGATATAAGCTTCACCTGACCAAGACTAGCAGCTGCAATTGGTCGTTCTTCAAACTCCCTGAATAGTACATTAACCGGAGCTCCCAATTCCTTTTCAATGAAAGCTTTTGCTTTTTCTGGTGAAAATGCTGGTACTCTGTCCTGAATCATATGATTATCATAATAAACAAAAAAAATTATCAGAAATTTAGATACCACATTTAATCTTTTATCATGTAGTATAAGTGATCTACACCTGTAATTTGGCGAGTTCATCAACAAATTCACGTGGAAATAAATCCGATCTTGTTGAAGACAACTGCCCAAGTTTAATAAAAGTTGGGCCAAGTTGAAGCACACATTCTCTTAACCATGAAGCGGTTTTTCTTCTTCTGTTTTTCTAAATATGCATCCAAAGTTACTAAATTGATAGCAGAAACCAAATATATTCAGATATAAAAAAGTAAAAATTGAAACCTGTTTTTCTTCTGTGAAACCACCAGGATATGCCCACTTTGCATTGTCAAAAAGAACACGAACACGCAAAGAAAGAACAAAAGACCACACATCTATTGACCTTTGTACTGAATTGTAGTTATCATTTGCCCAACTAAAACTTTCATCTGATGGCAAGACACGCAATTCTTCAGAAGGTGGGAATCCCGAGAGTTCTTTAACTTTGACAGACTTAACTAGTGGTGGTGTGGTTTCTCTCTTAACAAGACCTGTTCCATTAACAGTTCGTGTGGATCCATTCACCATTCCAGCTCTTTGCTTAGATACAAGCTTGTTGTTATTCACCACCTCACTGGTGGTGACCATGGTAATTGGTTTACCTTTCATTCCCAACTTCACAGGCTGACCATTGGTAATCCCGAGAGTTCTTTAACTTTGACAGACTTAACTAGTGGTGGTGTGGTTTCTCTCTTAACAAGACCTGTTCCATTAACAGTTCGTGTGGATCCATTCACCATTCCAGCTCTTTGCTTAGATACAAGCTTGTTGTTATTCACCACCTCACTGGTGGTGACCATGGTAATTGGTTTACCTTTCATTCCCAACTTCACAGGCTGACCATTGGTACCCAAATTCACCGGTTTACCATTAGCACCTAACTTGATAGCTTGACCGTTAGTATCAAGCTTTGAAGGTCGACCATTGGTACCATATTTCATTGGCGGCTCTGTTTGCTGCATCTCAGCATGTAGCTTCTGAAACCTCTGAACTTTCGGCAAGCTACATTCATGCTTATCTAGCTTCTGGATAGAAACCGATCTTGAGAAGCTGAGATTGTCCGACGTCCTCACTTGATTTAACACAATAGCAGCTGTTAGAAGCCAGTATTGCCGCCATTTATGAAACAACACACCTGAAGTTTAACACAACTGTGAGCCAAATACATGTATACACATACAAAACGAATCATATAGCAGTTTTTAGCCTAAGAAAAGCTATGCATAACCGAGATTACGAACAAAACTGATCATAAGGAGTCATATAGTTAACAGTATTCCCAATAATACCTAACTTTTATACTGCAGCAGCAGAAGAAGCCCTAATTTGCATATCTAACTCGAATTAAAGACCTAATATTCAACATACAGCATACTGATAGCAACTTCATCACTAACCTTCAGTTATTCGGACAACGAATCATATAAATTCAGATATTCAATCAATAGTAGAAGAAAACATAAAATCACATGTATATACTGACGGATTTAATCTAAACCTAGATACTCTGAAATTGAAATTGAAAATGAAAGGATGATGAAGCTTACAGATCGGTAAGGTTCTGAATCCGTTTTCTTTCGGAATAAAAAGAAAGAAGAAGGTGATATAGAGAATGAATAGCGTGTAGACTAACAACTGCTGTGTGTTCTCGTAAGTCAAGTGTAGATGGTGAATATGGACAATTGATAATGGTGATTGGTGAGTGTTGGTGAAAGGTGTAGGGTGTTCTTTTTTTTATCACATTTAACAAATACAATTGATAATGGTGATTGGTGTTATTGTTAAGGCCATATACATAATGGTATTTCCCTTGAAAATATTATTATTATTATAATTATTATTAGCTTTTATATAGCTGTTAAACTGTGATCTTATTATTAATATTATTATAATTAGTAGTAGTTTTTATATAACTGTTAAACTTTGATTTCCTTTATTTTGCTTTATTTTCCTTTATTTTGCTTCATACACATGTACTTAGAGCCGAGGGTCTCTCTGGAAGCCACCTCTTTATTCCTTTGGATAGAGGTACGGTGTGCCTACATCCCACCCTCCCCAGACCCTACTTATAGCTTTGCTGTCGGTGAGATTTTACTGGGCATGATTGATTGATTGATTGATAACAAATACAATTATAATGATATTATTATTTTTATTTCAGGTTGGTGGAATTAATACGCCATTTTCCTGCATCATTTGATTGGTTCACCATCGCATTACGTGTCTTGTCTTTCTCCATCCCCATAGGCCATCATCGTCATATTGCTGTTTGTTTGTTTGATTCTCACCAAACTACAAATTACAAACGACTCGTGTACACTTGGTTTATTAGCTTAGAAGGTTTTTCGGTCCATCTGTCGGGTTGGTGAGTCAGCGATAGTGACAAAACTTCTTAAACGCTTAAAGGCCTCAGGCTTAAATAGTGAGAAAGAAAAAAAATAAGAGGATTTTTCGGTCTACATTAAAAAAACAAATCGAACCAAATTTAGTTAGTTCAAAACGAACTAAATTCAAATTCGGTTTTGTTTTGGTTTTAACCTAATAAACCGAATAGTTTCGTTTTTTAGTTTTTAACAAAATTTAATTGCCTTTGATTTAATTGGACTGGGTTGTATAATATTTGACTAAATATATGACTTGAAGAAGGCTAAATGGCCATTATTTTGTTTGTAGCAAGTGTTTTGAAAAAAGAGGTTTATTTTTTCAAGTCGAGCTAAGTTGACTCGCATATGGCGAGCCTAGCCTAAATCACCTTTGGCTCAACTTGTAAACTGTCTATGATATAGGTACGCTGAAACCAGTAGCAAGTATGTTCATTACACGTGTTACTAAAAGTTAGTCTTAAAGTTTACCAATTTAGTTCATTTGGTGCAAAATTGGTTCAAAGTGCGTCTGATAATTATTGTACGGGAACACCAAAAAACTTGATATGTTGCATAAGTAGTATTAAACCAAATATTTAATTTCCATGACATGTTTTTAACTTCCAAGAATACTATAACCATGACACCACATGACTTCCATATGCTTAAGCACATGTCATTATCATCACCTAAATACCTAATTGTCAATATAATTTAATTGTTAAGACCATCAAACAAATGTTTCAACCAAGACACAATTCAACTACCGGTTTCCTTTAGCTACCCTCCAATTGGATATTTTGTGGATACATGACTTGCACTAACTTTATTCTACCATGTCCAACAACAACTAGCTTTGCACATGTAACAACAACAACATTATAGTCCTTGGCACAAACAAGTATAGAATCTGAAAACAGTAGCAGAATGCTACTAATCTTGTGAATCAAACTATGAACCAAAATCTTGCTAGGGTTTCTTGACTCTTTGCGAGCGAGAGAAACTTTAAAAGTAAATGATTCGACTAACTCTAACCTCTCTCCCAATAACATACATAACTACATATGCATCATTAAACTAGCAAACCCGACAATCCAAAAAGCCGAATTTACTCTTCATACCAATATCTTTAACTTCAACCCAAATCTTTATTCTTCAGAAATAGTTTTACCCATTAGCCCCATCTAATGGTAACCACTTTTACAACGGACAAATAATATTATCACTATTCACTTTGGTATGATACTTAATCATCATTGATTATGTATTTAAAGGGATTTGTTCTTCACTAATACAACTTATGCAACTAATGATAACACATAAATTATGCAACACATTGTCTTCACATCTTTATTTTTTATTCATCAGTTGCGATTATTAATTGATTAAAAGATATAAAATTGGAATAACTTTACAAAAAGTAAGAAACAATCGTAACATCTTATTATCCACCAAATCCCCTATACACTTAAAAAAACAATTACAAACCAAAAATGAAAAGCCAAAAAGAAATTATTATATTACAAACAACAAAAAGAGAAGAAAAAAAAAGATATATAATCAAACTCAAAATTAAAACCAAAAAGTGGATTATGTATATCCTCACAAGAACGCAACGACGAGCAACACCACCATAACCGCCGACGACACCAGCTTCCCACCGGAATTCGCCGTCTGATCCGCCGCATCACCATCATCATCCGACGAATCCGGTCCCGGAGCTTCCGCATCATCACTATTCTTCCCGGACTTCTTTTTCTTCGGCGACGGTGACGGCTCATCCGCCTCCACTGCTCCCTTAAACAACTCACGAGGCAACAAAACCTTATCAATTCTATATATCGCCACCGGCTCATCATCAATAACGGTTCCGGTGATCTCCGCCGTAACCACTTTTGTCTTCAATTTCACATCCTCACCGTCGTTTTGCACCGTGAAATCGTACTTATTCGCACCTTCGGTCGCTAAAGTGTTTGTCAATCCGTTGCTAGACCTCAACATCCCCATTGAGTTATACGTTGGCACGCCGTGGTAAAGTAGCAATGACGTCTTACCTGCTAAAATATCAGTAACGGTCAAATGCGGATGCGATAACCGAAAACAGAATAACCGAAACTAAAATTAATCGAAAATTGGTTATTGTTTTTGGAGAAAGCTAACGTACAAATAAAATTAACGTGCTAAACGTAAGAATCAAGTAGAGTAATCATATTACTTTTATATATAATTACTCTACTTAATTACTCTACTTGATTCTCACGTTTAGCACGCTAATTTCATTTGTATTGATCCAGACCCATTGTTTTTTAACCTGACTATTCATATTTTAACATATTTCTATTTTTATGCATCCATTTTATGTAATTTTTAAGCAAATATTTAAGCCTTATATTTAATTTTGGTTAATCGAAATTAACCGAAAACCAACAAACTTATCAAATAAACCAAACCGATTAACTAAATACCGATTCGTTAATAATTATGTAATTATAAGCAAATATTTAAGCCTCTTTTTAATTTTGGTTAATCCAAATTAACCGAAATCCAACAATCTTACCAAGTAAACCAAACTGATTAACCAAAAACCAATTTGTTAATAAAATAGATTGACCGATGACTTTGGTTTCAGTTTAAACTTTATATTAATAATATAACTTAACCATACACACCTAGAGCTATACACAAAAAGCTCGCGACTTGTCGCTAGCTTGATAAAACCTCCAATTAAACTAACTAAAGAAACTTGATTTGAAATGACTTAAGTCGAATTGGCTCATTTTTTTAACTGAGCCAAGCTTGGGTGGGTCATGGCTCGGCTCATTGGCTTGATCTTAGGTTCATTTAACTTCAAGATCGAGCCGAGCTGTCTCATTTAATTTCGAGCTTAAGGTCAAACCCACCCTAACTCGATTTTAGCTCGGCTTTTGAACAACCCTACACACAGTCACACACCTATTTGTGATTTGGTTTCTATTTAATTTAATCCTAAAATCTCCTTGTTTTATTTGTCAAATTAAAAGGGCATTACCTTCCGCCGTTAAGTTTTTATATTTTGGCGCGAAAGCAGCAACGGCGTCATCACTAGGACAAAACACCGTAACGCCACCGTCAGCGGCACTTAAAAACGTTCCGATAGCTCCAGAAGTCGATAACAGATTATAAAACGCCTTACACCCATCGCGTTGCAGCAACGACGTCAAGTTCAAATCCGGCGCCGACGTCGGCGCCTCGGCCTCCGGCGAGTTCAAAATCTGACTGATCTGAATCACAGAGATGTTATACGGCAATTCAAATACAGATTTAACAAACAAGACATCGGTTTGTGAAGGATTGTCTTCGGGAGTGAATTGGACTTTGCCGCCTTTAACGTCGGTGATGTGGACGTAGCCGGTGGTGCCAGGGGCTTCACCGGTGGCTTGGTACATGGTGGCGGTGGATGTGGAGCCTTTGGTGATCTGGTGGAGCTTTTTGGCGCCATAATAATCAGCAAAGACGTGGAGTGAGAGGACGTTTTTTATTGTCTCGAGTGAGAGGCCTTTGGCGATCAAGGTGGACATGGCGGCATTGTCGACGGCGCAGACGGTGATGGTCTGACGGCGGTTGATTTCTCCGGCTAGGTGAGTTAACGTGAGGTAGTGGTTGAAGGTTGAGAGGTAAGGGTCTTTTTGGAGGATATGTGTGATGTTGTGAGCATTGGATAGAGTGAATGTTAAGAGGATGAGGAGAGATAATGCCACCGACGGCTGCATTTCGACGGAGATGCGACGGTGGCTGGGTGGTTGGTTTGGGTGGAGCTGTGAGTTGCTTGTTGAAAGTGTATGTATGTATATATAATGATTAATTATAATTATTTATTTATTATTCCGTTGGTTAATCATTTTCGTTTTTGTTTTTACGTATTAAAATTATTTGGATGGTGATGCTATGATAGTGTAGTTTAGACTAGAGATGGCCAAAAAATCCGGTTGGTTTACCGGTTTAAACCGGAAACCGGTTTTTACGAAAACCGGTTTTTTAAAAACCGGTTTGACCGGTTTAAAACCGCCGGTTCGTCTTTCGGTTACAAGTTCTAGATCCAAAACCGGTTAACGAACCGGTTAATGGAAAAACCGGTTTTTTTTTTAACCGGTTATGGAAAAACCGGTTAACCGGTTTATAAAAAAACCGGTTTATAACGGCTATATGCCCGTTTTTTTTGTTTTTGGACCGTTTTTTTTTTTACCATTTTACCCCCACAAACATCTATATATAGTTTAGGTTGGGTATTGGTTAGATCACACTCGATTATACAACTCCAAACGCTCTAAACGTTTATTTCATACGCGATTATTTTGTTATTTCATACGCGATTATTTTGTTATCTCACGCTCAATTATACCACATTACCACTCCATACGCTCTTATTTCGTAGTCGTTTATTTCATACTCGAGTATACCACTCTTATTTCGTAGTCGATTATCATGGCCTCCCAAAGTGCTGCTTCATCCGTCAACATGGGTGCCTCGAACACGGGAGAAACGGTCGTTCGGGTCATCCCCACGAAACGAAAGCATGATGTTTGGCAACATTTCGACCTATGCGAAATGTCTAACGGTAGCCAAAAAGCTCGATACAAACATTGTTTGAAGTTTTATGGCAAAGATGCAAACTCCACTTTAAAAGCGCATGTACAAAGGCCCTTTTGCAAGGGCTTGAAGGACGAATCGGGAAGTAGTTCGCAGCCGGAGATGACGAATCAAGGAGCGGTGTTTACGTACGAAAGCAAAGAATGGCTTCGGTCAGTCCGTTTTGCCTTGTAGTTACCGTTTTGCCTTGTAGTTACCGGTTTGTTTATACTGTGAAAAAATAATGGTCTTCATTAAGTACAAAATATAAAAAACAAATATTCGTATTTGAAACCGCGAAATTTAAAAAAAAAAAAAAAAAAAAACGGTTAATAAAAAAACCGGTTAATAAAAAAAACCGGTTTATTAACCGGTTCTAACCGGTTTCTAAACCGGTCCTAACCGGTTAGACCGGTTAGGGTTTTGACAGCAAAAAACCGGTTATTAACCGAACCGGTTTTTTTCCGGGCCAAAAAAAACCGGTCCGGTTAATAACCGAACCGGTTTTTTAAAAAAAACCGGTTTGTGCACCTCTAGTTTAGACTACCACTAAATCATTATTATTACTTTTCTGTCACTTTATGTTAAAAAAATATATGCAAGTTACTCTAGCACCATAAACTCTTTTAAGACTTAAAATTAACATTTTATAAATTATTAAAAAAATTGCTTTAAATTTGTTTTGTTATTGTTAAGTGATATTGATTTATCTAAGCCCTTAGCATGCATTAGTCCAAAGAATGTTTTCATAATTAGAGGAGATGATCGATGTGTAAACATAGATTCTATAATTTAGATAGAAATGCATTTAAGCAACAGAGTTGGTAGTCTATTAATAAAGACAAAGTTTTTAAAAACTTAGACGTTGAAATAGAGGAGTTGTGGATTTAAATCAGATAAACAAGGAATATGTAATCATTAAAGTATATGTGAATCAATGATTGCACTTTCTAAGACATTCGATCACTGTTACGTTATTGTCAATATCAAAACCTCCCACATTTGTTCTTTCATCGAACACATCCCCTTTCTATCTTAATTATATTTTATTACTAGCCTCTAGACTGTTGAACATCTTAATTATACAATAATCCATTACTATACCATCATGAATATCTACCGCGGGAAGAGAAGAGAGAGGAGAAAGTGTAAGAATCTACAACGATGGCATACTTTCACGTAAAAAAGTAAAATTTTATAACTCATGAAATTAACTCTTGAATGAGACAAATGTTAAATTCTAAGTATCCTAATTGGTTCACGGTAAACTCTCTCAAACTTATAATGTAAAAATTGTGAGTGAAGCTCGTCAAGTCGTAACAAAATAATGTTTTTAACTATTTTGTACATGATATTTTAATTTTGCTGTCATATCCTTAGTTAAAGTGTAATTGGTTAAATATACATTAGTTGAGGGGCAATTTCAAAAAAAGACGTGGGGTGTTGGACTGTCGGTGGGCTTATGCCACCGTTGTCCGCCGTATAAAGATGCCAATTACAACTATGATCCATAAAATTATACACATAAGTGGTCAACTAAGAGACATGTTTTCCAACTAAAACAATTATATTATATATCTGTTTTGGATCTTAGCAATCAAATTGTGTTTTTATTTATTTGAATTTGTTGGGGCGTCCTACATCCAACAAAATATTGGTATTCTTTGTTAAATTATCAAAATTTTCATATTTAGACGAATTTAAAGGTGGATGTAGTTATTAAACATATCATATCGAACACAATTTCATATTCATCATGTTATCTTTCACACATTCATTGTCACCGCACCAATAAAACATAAAAACAACATTTTTGTTATGGATTGATAAAATATAGACGTATGATTATTAATAAACTCATCCCAACATCTCTATCTTCCGGAGTTCCGGGTGTGCCTCCATAGATCAACCATGGTCAGCCAAAAAAATGTTGCACCACCACCGAATCTGGTTGTAAACCCCTTGATTATCTTCATTCTCCGTTAATAATTACCATTAAAATGGTTTGGGATGTTCGGCGTGACTACCCCATTTTGGGTGCATCTCTTTTGGGACTGACAATGCCTAGGAGGTGCTCCCGGTGAGGCCAACCCATCGCGAGGCCACCCTTAAAGTTAGCATGCTTAGGCCAGTAGGGTTATATTATAACTGTATAATTTAACCTTTCAATTAAATTAAGTTATTAATTGTTTTATAATCCATTAACAATGCCATTTTGTAATTCACTTAAATAAATGTAGATGAAAATCATGAAATGTTGACATAGTAAAATTTCTAAACTTCGTGTTCATGTCTTCATGATTTGAAAATTTTTAGAAGATATTTATCGGCCCAACTTTAAGAATGGCCCAAATTGATTCATATACTACAGGTTAAACACTATACTTCATCTGAAAACTTTTAGAAGATAAATATTTAGCCCAACTTTAATAAGGGCCCAAATTGATCAAATTGATCCATATGCTACAAGTTTAACAACTGTATTTCTTTAGGCTAAGATATGGATCATTAAATAAAGTGCTTAGAAAGCTCAAGACTCCTAATAGTCTCCTATTCACAAAATATACCTCATGATTTGATTAAAAAAAATTCGAACCTCATCAAGAAGTGAAAATGGTTTAAAAAGTTATATTTCTGCCTATGTATTCACTTATTGTATAAAATGTTTGCAATGTAGTTTCTAGGTCGATAATTAAGAAAAAGGAAAAGATCAAACTTCAAAGAAATTTAAGTGGTAGAAAAGACTTATTATGTTTATATTGGTTTAACAAATTACTTCTAATTGGGATGTTATTGGGACAAAAGTACCCCTCTTCACAAAAGCTTGGTTTGAGATTTTATATTTTGCCAACAATGGCTTAAACTTGACGACTAGAGGATGTTGATGGTTCCACACTTTCTTCTTCTTTTAAAAAAAACATAATTCACTTCTGAAAGAAAGTTTGTCAAAAGTTATGATCTTCCATGAAACATGGAATAAAGTAAAGATCACATTAGAATATGTGGGTTATTGATCTTTATTCTTTATAAGAGGTAATGCTAAATTTGATCTAGTGTTAGATTTAAAGAAAAACAAAATAACCACAAAAGTGAAGGCAAATTTGCAATATACAAACATCTTAAACCATATTTCCACTTAAGAAGTGACTCCTCAGAAGTAGCTATTTGCACATTTTAAACATGGTGGTGACAAAAAAAAAAGATAATTTTCTAAAATCTAAATGTTTTTTTTTCCCCATGAAAGTGTGATGGAAGATTCCTTATAATGGAATTTTATAAACTTTTGATTTGTTTAGTCTAAAGTCGTAAGAGGATTAATCACTTTACAAAAGTTGAATTTGTATACCAATATATGTCATTTATCTTCAATGCCTTGCATCTTGTATTGACTTGTTGATCTGGCATTGATTATGTTGTATTTTGATGTTCTTGGTTTTGTATTTAAATCTTGGTACCTTGTAATAAAATTCGTCGACTTTGTAATTCACCCTGTCCATTTTGTGCACGCTGTTGGTCTATATTGCGGTTGACTTTTTGATTTTTAACTTTTTCAATCTTGCATTTTATCTTGTCCATCTTGTATTTGATTTTAGTATTTGACTAATTTGTTAGTCATGTAATTTACATTCTATCATGCATCTTTACATGAGTTTTGACTTTTGAAGACGATGGATAGTTTCATGATCACTTATGTAGTTATGTGTACATGGATTTATTTATCCCCGAAATCATTACACGAGCAACTTTTAGAGTGATGGCTTCCTAAATATGCATTTACTACATGTTTTATACGTATAATTAATATGCTCACAAATAAAAAGACTCAAAATAACTATCTAAAAGATAACATGACCAAGATATGATATCAATGAATATCACATAATATTCTAGAAAATGCCCATATAAAATAGCATGGACCAGCATTGAAGTCACATAATATACAATAAAGGCGGATGAGTGACGTAAAAATAGTCGCATACTTATATTTTATCTGGTTGAAGTAAGAAGTATGAGCATGGGGTTTTTTACCTTCAACATAACAACCAGGTGGTGGTCTAGTATGTGCCCATTCACCGATAGATGTTAGTGGTCTTCATTATACAATTTATTTGAAGCCTAGTGTATGTGAAGGATGATACAATGTGCTATAAGGGAGGGCTTGGTACTTGTCGAAACTCCAGCTTGCACCTTCATTACGACATGAAAACACCCTATCAAAATAGCCATCCCTAGCCACACTTTGTGTCCAATCTTCAATCCTCTTGTAAATGCTACTTTATTACTTATATCACATTATCACCTTGTTAGGGATGAATAAAGACGCATTGCAAGGTTTAGCAATAGCTAGGGATGGTTAGAAAAGTGACCAAAAAAATCTGAAATAAAGTCAAGAGTTTCCATAAAGGACTAAATATGCAAAATTTAAAAGGTTAAACTAAAGATAATTGTTATTTAGAAAACATTTTTAAATATTATGCTTAAAGACAAAACCATTTCACTAAAACTATTTAGAGCCTATAGTAGTTGTCACTCACAAAGTAGTGTGTCATGTGTGTTAACTCTTCGGATCTTTCTAAAGACAAAAGTGGGTATTTAGCCATTAGCAAACTACCCATGTAGGTTTGCAAACTTGTTTCCAAACATCATATTCTGCGATTTATAAACAGTCAATAAAATACAATAATACATTGATCACTATACAATCAAAATAAAAAAAAACAAACGTTCAAATTATATTAAAAATTTTCCACAGGTTAATTATAATTATAATTAATCAGCTGATCAAAAATATATCAAATAAATAAACACTTACAAATAAGTTTATTTTTTTTTTATACTTTTTATAACACCACCACCTATCTAGGTTTGGTACTGGGAGCTCCGCTTTTCGGACTCCCTAACCCTAACCCCATTTGCTGATACGAACCCGAATTATACATCTGCTGGTGGGCCCGCCCCATCATCATATTATTCCCCAACCCTCCATACATCCCACCGCCGCCGCCGTTATACCCGCCGGAATCCGCACCGGACGAGCCGTCCTTCTCACCTTGTCTTCCGATTGTCTTCTCGCCTTCCATTTCTCTATACTTGGCCAAATAAATCTTCAACGGCTCCACGTACTCTTCAAACCCTAATGTCGTCATCGCCCAGAGCAAATCGTCACCGTTGATCGTCTTCCGCTTCTCCCGTTGGCACTTGTCGGAAGCTTCTCCGGTGATGAAGCTGATGAACTCCGACACGCACTCCTGCACCGTCTCCTTCGCGTCCTTGGATATCTTCGCGTTCGCCGGCAACGCCTTCTTCATTATCCGGCTCACGTTAGCGATCGGCAGGAACCTGTCCGGCTCTCTCGCCGATAACTCCCCGCCGGCGTTGTGTCCGCCTGACTCGTTATCGGAATCCGCCATGAGGTTTTTTAATTATTTGGCGCGAAATTGTAATAATAATAATAATTATTATTATTATAATAACCGACGGCGGAGATGAGTTGGCCGGAGTAATCAGGAGTGTGCGAGAAGGATGGATTGGGTGGGTGATTTGGAGAAAGAGAGTCGTTGGATTGGTTTAGAGTAATAATGCATCGAGAGTGACACGTGGTGGAATGAGAGCTGTTTGTTTCATGATAAGGAAAAGGTGATGTGGAGTTACGGGAGCCGTTGGATTGGTGAGTGGGGTAGAGGAGTATGGACGGCTGGATGATAATGTGACTTTTATGCTGGATTGAAGTCTCACGAGAATCTTGAACGGGTTACATAAACAGTCCCTTTAATAAGTCCAACTTGTTGAATTTGCTCCTTTTGAAAACTACTAGTCTTGTTGTTCTTGAACGGAAGGTGGTGGGGCCGGCATGTCTTGATTGTAGGCCGGTGCTTAGCATTTAATTGAAAGTTTATTTATACGTTTTTAAGATAAATGTTAAAATTGTAGCTGCTATTTTCATAACTAAAATATTATATTAGTTAATGAAACATAGGAATAGATGAGGAGATGGAGTTGATAAGTCAATAAAATGAATCATTATTATTTCATTGTTTTGTTTAGTTATTATTATGTGAGAATCAAATGAATCAATACTTTTTGTTGTTTGGTAGGCAGGATACGACTTAAAGAATATAATAAAGTTATCGGTGATCGGCGGTGATGTTTCCAATGAAATAGTTTGTGGTATTCTTTTTCTAGTTTTTATTGTTGGCATGAATTCAAGTAGTGAGTTCCTAAAAGAAAACCCGAATTCTTAAAATTTTTAAATGTTTGAAATTGCGAGAATCACGTAATACAATTATGCATAGTGTATTAGAAATAATAAAGAGATTGGAGTTTAACTTACAATAATTTGTTAAGCAAACCTATGACATAAAATAGAGGGTTTCAGGCTGGATTAGAGAGTTTTCTCATTTATGATAGGTTTTCTTCTATAGGCAATATACGTCACTAGCTTGTTGGTGCTTTAAATGGTCGTTAAAAAAGGAAAGAAAAAAACTATTTACTAAGCAAACGAGGTCAATTAATAAAAAAAATTGTTTGTTATGTTTTATCTATTGAATTAAGTGCTTCATCCAAACCATTTGTCACGTCAAAAAGTTATGCTATTGCGGCGATACAACAATTGTCAACTGACAGCCAGCGGTAAAATTTCTCAGAACCACACACAAGATAAACTCTAAAGCCAGTATAGACCCGATTAAAACTTCAGTTACAAAACAGTGATCCATCCGACCCAAATAACAATTTGGCTAAACCGCCATTTATGTTAAGCAAAGAAGCCAAGAAGGTCCTTCCGAGTCTCGGTCTTTCCCGAACACTATTATAAAAAAGAAAATACTGGCATCATCTTCTTTGCAGAAACACAACTTCTTCCAAAAATGTCATCCAAATCCACCAGCAAAGGTTCCAAAACCAGTACTTCTTCCCGAATAAAACGTGAAGCTCGTGTCACCTCACAAACCCCAATAGACGCCAAACTCCTCAACGACTTCGAACTATCCCAACACAACTTCGATTACTCCACAACTTCAATCACCGCAAATTCAACCACCAACATCATCCCACCTTCCACCGTATCAGCTTACCTTCAAAACATCCAAACATCAAACCAAATCCAACCCTTCGGTTGCCTAATCACAATTCACAATCAAACCCTTAAACTTTTAGCTTACAGCCAAAACGCCCCGGAGATGCTGGACTTAGCCCAACACGCGGTTCCGAATATCGAACACTGCGAATCCTTATTCGAAACCGATATCCGTACCCTTTTCGGGTCTTCAACCGCTTCGGATATTCAAAAAGCGGTTAGTTTCCCTGATGTTAATATTTTGAACCCTTTGTTAGTGCATTGTAAGAGTTCGGGTAAACCGTTTTACGCCATTTTGCATAGGAATGATATTGGGTTGGTTATAGATTTAGAGCCTGTGAATCCTGCTGATGTCCCTGTATCCGCAGCTGGGGCTTTGAAGTCGTATAAGCTCGCTGCGAAAGCCATTGCGCGGATACAGTCGTTACAAAGTGGGAATATATTGCGGTTATGTGATGTGTTGGTTAAGGAAGTGAGGGAGTTAACGGGTTATGATCGGGTTATGGTGTATAAGTTTCATGAGGATGAGCATGGTGAGGTTATTGCGGAGTGTCGGAAGCCGGATATGGACCCGTATCTTGGGTTGCATTACCCTGCAACTGATGTCCCGCAAGCTTCGAGGTTTTTGTTTATGAAGAATAAAGTTAGAATGATTTGTGATTGTTTAGCCCGGCCTGTGAAAGTAGTGCAAACCGAGGACTTATCTCGGCCGATGAATCTTTCTGGGTCGGGTTTGAGAGCCCCACACGGGTGTCACGCGCAGTACATGGCGAATATGGGTTCGATCGCGTCGTTTGTGATGTCGGTAACCATCAATGATGATGATGATAATAATAATGATGATACTGAATATCAAAGTGGGGTTAATATTCAACATAAACACAAAGGGAAGATATTATGGGGTTTGGTTGTTTGTCATCATTCGAGTCCTCGGTTTGTACCGTTTCCATTAAGATACGCGTGTGAGTTTTTGATTCAAGTTTTCGGTGTTCAGGTAAACAAAGAAGTCGAGTTGAATAGTCAGCTCCAAGAGAAACATATTCTCAAAACGCAATCGGTTCTTTGCGATATGCTGTTAAGAGACACACCAGTCGGGATCATGACACAATCGCCTAACGTGATGGATCTTGTTAGTTGTGACGGGGCGGCTTTGTATTATAAAAACAAGTTTTGGTTACTTGGTGTGACGCCAACTGAGTCACAGATCAAGGATATCGTGAGTTGGCTTCTAGAAGAACATAGTGGGAGTACGGGTTTGAGTTCGGATAGTTTAATAGACGCGGGGTACCCGAACGCGTCAGCTCTTGGGCAAGCGGTTTGTGGTATGGCGGCGGTTAAGATTAGTTCGAAAGATTTTTTGTTTTGGTTCCGGTCCCACACCGCAAAAGAGATTAAATGGAGTGGGGCGAAACACGAACCGGATGATAAAGATGATGCGAGAAAAATGCATCCGCGGTCTTCGTTTAATGCGTTCTTGGAAGTGGTTAAAAACCGGAGTTTACCATGGGAAGATGTGGAGATGGATGCTATTCATTCTTTGCAGTTGATATTAAGAGAGTCTTTGCAAAATGATGACGTGGCGGCCCGTGATGATGATAAAAAGATTGTGAGTGTTTCGGGTGTTGATATGAGGGTGCAACGGGTTGATGAGTTACGGGTTGTGGCTAATGAAATGGTTAGGTTGATTGAGACTGCTTCAGTACCTGTATTTGCAGTTGATGGGGTTGGGAATGTCAGTGGTTGGAATGATAAGATAGCCGAGATTACCGGGTTGGTTTTGGATCAAGCGGTTGGTGTCCCGCTAGTTAGTTTGGTTGTTGATGATTCGGTTGAGAAAGTCAAAGTCATGCTTTCCTCTGCTTTACAAGGTTAATCTTTTCTGTTCTTACTTTCTTATTTCTTGTTGTTTGTTTGTATAGGAGGTGTTTTGATGATAGTTTTGAAAGGAATTATGGAGCTGTTTGGGATTTGGGTTAAGATTATCAGATAGGCAACTCGAGTATGCATCTTATGTCATTCATATCAATTTCGACTTAAAAACATGCCAAATGACGAAAATGCCCTTACGTTTTTATTAACAGTATCAATATGCAGTATGTTTACATAATGAGATAGTTTGAATTAATAAAAAAGTCAAGATAGTATTTGTCATTTGACATGTTTTTGGTTGAAATTGCGATAAGTGACATAGTTAGATATTTAGGGTGGCTCTATAATAGTGTTAATAATGCTCTGAAAATCGAACCGGTCATTTAACCGGACACACTACGGGCTCGCTAGTTGCGCCTCCATGTCCATTCCCGGTCTGACCAACGAGTCTGATCCGGTTATGAAAACATTGGTTTTAATACATAGCCGATCTTAATTGATGTATTGTATTAAATGACAGGAATTGAGGAGAAAAACGTTGAAATCAATCTTAGATGTTTTGGTAGCCTAGAAGCAAATAACCATATAACTCTTGTTACAAACGTGTGCTGTAGCCGCGATCTAAACAACACAATAGTTGGGGTATGCTTCATCGGACAAGATCTAACGGCTCAAAAAGTTATCATAGATAAATACACAAAAGTCAAAGGCGATTACGCTAGCATTGTCTGTAACCCGTGTCCACTTATCCCGCCGATTTTCATGATGGACGAATTTGGTAAGTGCTTTGAGTGGAATGATGCCATGGTAAAACTAACCGGTCTCACACGGGAAGAAGCCAATAATAAGATACTTCTAGGCGAAGTTTTTACCATTGGTAATTTCGGGTGTCGGGTCAAAGATAACATGTTGACCCGTCTTAGAATACTAATAAATGAGGTGATGACCGGATTGGATTCGGATAAATTACCTTTCGGGTTTTTTGATCAAAAGGGCAAATATATCGAGGCGTTACTTTCGGCTAACAAAAGGGTAAATAAAGATGGAACAATTACCGGGGTTTTGTGTTTTTTGCACGTGTCGAGTTCCGAGCTTCAGCACGCGATGTTGGTCCAACGTATGTCTGAGCAGGCGGCGTTAAATAGCCTTACAAAAGTGTCATATTTGAGGCATGAACTTAAAAATGGTTTAAATGGGATTAAGTTTATTGAGGATTTATTAGATTCACTCGAGTTGTGTGAAGAACAGAGGCATAATTTACGTAAGAGCTACTTATGTAGAGAACAATTAGCACAAATTGTTGACGATTCTGATGTCGAAAGCATCGAACAATGGTAGGGTTTTATAAAATAATCATAATTTAAAAGACTTGGTTTTGCTATCCAAAAGGAGATAACGGTGCAACTTGTTGCCCGTTCGCCTTTTTTTGATGTAAACACCACTGCACGTTCGCCTTTTGTTAGAAAAACATTGGAATTTGATTATGTAATATTTGATATTTGTTTCAGTTATATGGAAATGAAATGTGCCGAGTTTAAACTCGGGGAGTCGTTAGAAGTGGTTATGAACCAGGTCGCACGTTTAAGCCGTGAGCGGAAAGTGGAGGTCGTTTTTGATGCGCCCGAACAAGTTTTGTCTTTATCTGTATTCGGTGATAATTTAAGGGTTCAGCAGGTACTTTCGGATTTCTTATCAAATGCTCTCAGTTTCACTCCCTATTTTGAAGGGTCTTCAGTTATTTTCCGTGTGACACACAAAATGGAATGTATCGGGGCAAAAGTACAAGTCGCACATATCGAATTCAGGTGATTAATCTTATTTTTACTCGTGCTTGATAACTTTTATTTGATATAGTAAGTATATAACTACATGATAAATAACTATTCTTATATGTATCATAGAAATAACCAAGTAATATAAAGATAATGATTTGACACTAAAAGTTGTTGTGAAATGACAGAATTACCCATCCGTCACCCGGGATTCCTGAGAAGTTGGTTCATGATATGTTTCATCTTAACCGAAGCGTCACGAAAGAAGGTCTTGGGCTTTATATAAGTCAAAAGCTTGTTAAGATTATGAACGGAACTGTGCAGTATCTTCGGGAGGCCGAGAGAGCTTCTTTTATTATTCTGATTGAGTTTCCAGTTTCGCCCTCGTTGGCTTCTGACAATAAACGATCAAAGAAATAATAAAAAACCGAATGTTTCAAGGTTTTGGAGAAACGGGCGGTAACGTGTTGTGTACAGGAAGAAGAAAGGGACTATGGAGAGTGACAGACTCAGAATGTTAGTATAACTTGTGATGTATGTATTGTACCAAATTTTCAGTTCTATAATATATAACATGTATCCATATTTTTATAGTTTTTTTACTTGTGTGAGTTCATGTTGTAAAATTGAGGTATGCTAAGTGGAGCAATCGTGAGCTACTCGAGACCGGCTTCCAAAAGGCAAGCATCGGGCGAGCTTAAACGACCCCAAGTCCAAATTGAAGTTCATTTGATAAAGAGGAGTCCAAATATCCAAGCTTAAACCTAAATTGAAATTCATTTGATAATCAAACGAATCAAAGCCAACTAAAAGGAAAATGAATGAATATTATTGATATGATAAGTTGAATTTGCGATCGTATAGAGGTAGGGTACCAAAAGACCCAAATACCCTTAAGTACCACCCGCAGGTCATAGAGGAACTCCTCACATAACACTCGCGGGACATATGGATCACCTGCATATTACGGTAGAGGAAGAACGTCCTCGTACCATACGCGGAAGCATCCTGGCACCCTCAGAAGTCATCCGCAGGACATGACGTGTACCCGCCAAGATGACCGGAAGGCAATGCCAATGGGACAGTTGTCACCAATTAACTATCCTCTAGAAGAATGACCACGGTTGTTACTTGAAGAATACGTGACCTACCAGCCAATGAGCAAAGGACACCTGACCAGGTTGTTATAACCGTGCACATGACCAAGGTGCAATCCGTCCTATCATTGGGCGACGCGTGTCCAGGTTGTTATACCCATGCATATGGGACGTATAGCTCAACCTATCACAAGAGGATACGCGTCCAGGTGGTTATTGAGATCTTCTAGAAGAGGACAGCTGGTCCAATCATCTTCCTGATCCTTAGGCTATAAATACCTCGTCAAACCATATGAGGTACACATTCATTCACTCATAATCATTCTGACTACACTTAGTCTACTTAGTTTTCAGTACTTTCTCCTTTACGAACGTTACTGATTCTCACGCCGGAGGGTGGTTACAGGAAGACCCCCCCTCTTGTTCTTCCTGTAACGAGACTCACGGTGTCTGTTTTGCAGGTTCCGGTCACTGGGCTTTGGGAAGTTGTACTCATACCGTGTTAGTATTTATCCGTATTTTACCCTGTGGATTCATTGGATCTAGGACCCATACCCGGGGATTGGATCCGTGTTTCTTCATTGGCTCCATCCGTTTCGGTGTTAGAACTGCACAATTTTTCATTCGTTGGTTTTTCGGTCCGTTTAAAGTCTGAGTAAACTTCCTGAGGGGCTGACAGGAACTCCTGCACAAACATCACGTGTCATTAATACTGAAGCACCTGAGGGTTTTTCTTCCAGTATATTCGCACGTAGGACAGCTCCGGGTTCACGAAACACCGAGACAACACCAGGTGGTCGTACCCTCGAGCTTATTGTTGATCAAACTGAACCGATTCCAACTAGACTAACTCCTCATGAGTTAGGTCATGTGACGGCACCAGAGGGATCTAATCTGGGTGACCTTGGTCAAATCATGAGAGACACTCGCCAAACTCGTTCAGTATTAGATCCGGAAGATGATTCCGGCAATTCTGATATGGCGAGATCTCGTCGTCATAATTCCAGACCCGGCGGACAATTGCTCCCGGATGAATGGCTTCAGGCTTAACAAGAGAGTCTGAGAGCGGAATACGAGCGTAGGGTGCGAAATGCACACCTCCACGCCCGTGCTCTGACTTACGAAGAATCTCCTCGGAGATCCCTTTCTCCTTCTTCAACGGTGAGGGGAAGTCAGATCCGCTACAGTCAGAAAACCCAACAAGAATTTGTTGAACCACGGAGATTGCGCCCTCGTCCTCTCATGGACATGCGGATGCCTTCTCACTTTGATGAATATGATAGTTATGACTCAACTTATGACCCGGGAGACTACAGTTTCTACACGGGTGATAGCAGAATGAGTTCGAGGGCAAGAAGTAGTCGCCTGCATGACGTCGTCCGCCATACCGTGTATCACAGCGATGCTGAGGAAGATTTCACCAAGCCATACCGTCCAACAGCGTTTGCCAAGAAATCAAAATTCATAGCCAGTATTGCGACAACACCTTTCCCTGTCAATGCTAAGATACCTACAACAGTGGGTAGATACAATGGCATGACTGATCCAAATGATCATCTGCAAAACTTCGTAGCGGTAGGTGGTGTGAGCGGGTGGACGCTCCCCTATTGGTGTCATATGTTCGCATTAACACTATCAGGGGCAGCGAGGAAATGGTTCGAAAAACTCCCTGATGGTTAGATCTCTATTTGGGATGATCTAGTAAAGAAATTCTCACAACAGTTCAGCCAACAAAAGAAGCATACGTGGGACCAGTTAGAAATTTTGGATGTTATCCGTCGGGATAATGAATCCATAGAAGATTTTATCACCAGGTTCAATGATGAAAGTTAGAACATTGGTGGGATAAGCCATGACATGCTCCGCGGTGCCTTCCACAAGAATCTCAAATGTGACGAGATGATCCGCACACTCACTGGTAAAGATGGAATGCCAAAAGAATGGGATGATCTTATGGCTGCAGCAAAGTTATTTGCCAATACCGAAAAAACATTGGGGAACAACAGTTCAAGACAAAAGTTCAAAGTGGAGTTCCAAAATCCACGACCCAATAAGCAGGCAAATGGACCGATCTGGTCAAGACTTCAGCCGAATACAGAGGCATCAAAACCGTTTGACGCAAGGTCCCTCATCAGCAATAAGAACAAAACAGTACCCTCGAGTCGAGGTCCTCACAGGTGGACTCCTCTTTCAAAAACTCTTGCTGAAATTCTCACCACAGAGAACGTGAACTTCCGGAAGCCACAGCCACTCACAAGGAGGTCTTTCCTTGATGCCAAGAAACATTGTTCGTTCCATAATGACATCGGTCATAACACGAACGGATGTAATGCTTTAAAGAGTGAAATTAAGTTGGCTGTGAAGTCTGGGAAACTTGGACACCTGGTGAAAGATGGAAAGCCCGGGACTAGTAAAGCTCCTATACGGGAGAACCAAAGCCCATCCAAAAAGCAAGTCAAGGACTTGAACGTCCACATGATCCAGGGCGGACATAAGGTAGGAGGAAAGAGGAGAGAGTTTGATGAAGAGGAATGGAAAAACGAACCAGTGATTTTTCCACGAGTCAAAGGTGGTCCCAATAACAAAACCCACCTAATTATCACTGATGTTTTTGGTCATTATCGTTCCCAATATGTTTTCTTTGACACTGGAAGTACATCGGACATCATGTACGAACAGTGCTTTGAGCAATTGGATGACGAAGATAAAGAAAGGTTGAAACCCATCCATGCTACGGTATTAGGATTCGGAGGGGAAATAATGCATCTGCGTGGGGTGATTTCTTTCCCAGTCACCCTGAGCAATAGAGTTTGCTCAAGGACGGAGGAGGTTGAATTCTTAGTTCTGACTGCAACGTTAAAACATGACATCATCCTTGGACGTGAAGCCATTGGTGACTTCAACGCTATCCGTCCACAGCTCACGGTGCGGTAGGGGTTCCAACCCGCACTGGCGTAGCGATAATCCATGTCAATCGACATTGTTTTGCAACCGAAAGCTCAAAACCCAGCAAGATTCCAAAACAATCTCAACGAACTGAACCATAAAGATGGGTTTTGAACAAGAAATTTCCTGATCAAACTGTCACAATTGGACCTGCTATCTCTGAGATAGTAAGGACCTTCTTGAAACAGTTGCTATCAAAAAACATCGATGTCTTCGCATGGCAACCCGCGGACATGACCGGTGTCCCGCGGACCATTGCGGAGCACAAATTAAGGGTAAACCCTGCGTTTACACCGATTGTTCAAAAATAGCGTAAGATGGGTCCGGAATAAACAAAAGCAATGAATGAGCAAGTTCAGGACCTCTTACAGGCGGGAATCATCCGACCAATTCAATATCAGACCTGGGTCGCCAATCCGGTTATTGTTTCCAAAAGCAATGGAACATGGCGGATGTGTATAGATTTCAAAGATCTAAACAGGGCGTGTCCCAAGGACTGTTATCCATTGCCTGAAATAGACCTCAAGGTCGATGCTGTGGCACCGTTTAAATTCAAATGTTTCTTGGATGCTTACAAAGGCTACCATCAGATCCGCACGGCTGCGGGTGATGAAGATAAAACAACATTTCGTACCGATCAAGGCACCTTTTGCTACAAAATGATGCCTTTCGGACTAAAGAATGCGGGAGCCACATATCAACGATTAATGGACTTAGCGTTTAAAGGTCAAATTGGTCGAAATTTGGAGGTTTATATGGATGATCTTGTGATCAAAAGTGTTGAGGAAGATCAGATGCTAAGGGATATCGAAGAGACTTTCGAAACCTTAAAAAGCATCAACATGAAGTTGAACCCATCTAAATGTTCGTTCGGGATGGAGAAAGAAAAATTCCTCGGTGTAATTGTCACGGGCGCGGGCTTCAAAGCTAACCCAGATAAGGTGCAAGCTGTAGCCCGCATGCCTTCTCCCTCCTCCCTCAAGGAAGTTCAGACACTCAATGGTCGATTGGTTGCTTTAAATCATTTCTTAGCGAACCATGCAGCTAAGTCTTATCCTTTTGTCTCAACACTACGAAACTGCCTCAAGAAATCACAGTTCAGATGGATTGCGGAAGCAGAGCAAGCTTTCTTGGAGGTTAAAAAATGTTTGATGGAACTGCCCACGTTGACAGCACCTCATACGGAAGAACCCTTAACGATGTACTTGTCAGCATCAGACACTGCTATCAGGGCTGTCCTCCTGACGGATAGGAAAAACGTCCAAACACCGATTTACTACGTCAGCAGAACATTGTCAGACCCGGAGACAAGGTATTCAATGTTAGAAAAACTTGTCTTAGCATTGGTCTATGCTGCCCGACGCCTCCGCAGGTACTTCCAAGGGCATCCCATCAACGTTTTGACTGGATACAAGCTCAAGAACGTCCTTAGCAAACCGGAATTGTCTGGACAATTGGCAAAATGGGCCATCGAGCTAGGTGAACACGCAATAGAATACAAACCTAGGCCAGCAATCAAGGGACAAGTGTTAGCGGATTTTGTTACTGAAGTCCCGCAACACAAAGAGAAGGAATGTTTGATCGAGCAACAGCCTCAAACACCTTTGGAACTAGGACAGATTTGGTCTTTGTTCACGGACGGGGCTTTAAGCAGCGAGGGATCTGGCGCATGCCTCAGGCTAGTCAATCCCGAAGGCCATGAATTTACATATTCCATAAAGTTAGACTTCAAGAGTACTAATAAAGAGGCAGAGTATGAAGCTTTTTTGGCAGGCTTACGGATAGCCAAAAAGCTTGGGGTTAGACATTTGGAAGCCCGCGTGGATTCCATGTTAATTGCGGGACAGATCAACGGAACATATGAAGCAAAGAATGACATCATGGCTTCATATGTGTCACAGGCGAAAGATATGATGCTTTAGTTCTCCTCATGCAAGGTCATACACATAAAGAGAAGCGAAAACAAATCAGCGAAAACACTTCGCCAAAGACATCCGCATCGAAATATTGGACCGCACGTTTGTTCCGCAACACCAAGTTTTAGTAATCCAAACAGGAGTGGAGTCTTGGATGACACCCATTATAGCATACTTGTCATCTGGAGGCCTCCCAGAAGGAAAAGCCGCAGCCCGGAAGATAAAGCACAAAGCCTTGAACTATCAGATACACGACGGTGTTCTATACCGACGTTCCTTCCTCGGACCACTACTTCGTTGTGTGGATGCCGAGGACGCGAACTATCTAATTAGAGAAGTTCATGATGTAACAACTCGGGTTTTCTGAATATTATGTAATATCTGTAACCCGACCCGTTTTAATATTCGGGTAATTTTAAACGATAAAATATCGCGTCTATCGAGTATTTAATATTTTTATCAGTAGTTGTTTATTGTATTTAGTATTAAATATAAATTAACTTTAAACTTATACAATTTTAACCTCAAAATATACTTTTACTCGTTTATGATTCCAACTTGATAGTTCAGGGACCAAATTTCAATAATCTAATAATGTTATACTAATGTGACCCGTATAAACCTTTCAACCAAACCCATTAACCCGTTATTTGATCCGTAAACCCGTAATCGATGAACCATTGTGTTGTCTTGAGCCACAATCCTCGTAATAATCATGGAATTGATTTGCCAGATCGTTGATATGCCAAATTAGCGGTTCACCTACGTTTGTAATTAAGGAAATACTAACAAATTGATATAGCTTGATATATTTAACGAACCGTCATATACATATTCTAGATTCACAATCTACGCGTGATAATAATACAATTAAACTCGTTTACACGTCGTCCAGACCTCGCTAGCCTAAGCCCGATCATCAATTGCGTTATGTGAGCTTGCACTTATCAGTTGGTGTTCGTGTTCTTAGCCGATCCATATGTTCATTTCTCGTCATCAATTAATCTATGTTTCAGGTAATTAGACCATGTATTCGATTTGATTGTTTACAGCTTACGAAATTTCTTGTTAGATTAAATATTTATTTAACTGCTTAGTTAATTGTTTACTTTATTTTCATGCACACACAACTCCGAAGCTATGCTTCACTCTCAAAATATTTTATTACTCCGAGACTATGTCTCATCCTCAAAATATATTTATAACCTCGAGGCTATGTCTCAAACTTAAATACTTTTATTGAATTTTATTAGATTGCCTTTTATTGTCGGAAAATTTCTTGAGAATTTCTTGGCTTTGTATTTGCTCTTTTTGTTTAGAATTAGGGAGTGTGACAAGATTCCCCGCTATTGTGGGAATTGTCAGGCAACCGACACTTTAAGCGTTTAACGTAACTGAATAAACGGTTACACCCTTTTATTGTGTTTTATTATTTTTAAATGTCTAGGCGGGTGTAAAACCCATGGGACGCCATGGACACGCCGGCTGTACATTTGCACAATTTGTTAGATTTGCGATATTTTGTTGGAACATTATCATCCGTGGTGATACACTAGATGTTTCAACTACTTATGCTTGAGTTCGTTTATTCGTTATTTAGTTTGGTTGGTCAAATCGCTATGTAACGCTCATGGGACGACAAACTTAATTGATTCGTTAATGCGTTAATTGAGTTGGGTCACTCAAATTGCCATGTAACGCTCATGGGAGGCTAACTCACTCATTTGTTTTGGTTTTGGTATACTAATAAGTTGGGGAAACAAAATGCCATGGAAAGCTCATGGGAAACCTAACACCTCGAAGAACATTCGTTAATTGTTTTATTTGTTTAGTTTTATACGAAACAATTTATGATTTGATTTAATTATTCAATTATCCTATTATTCTATTATTAAATTATTCAATTCCTTATTTACTAAATCATTTTTGAATCAAGATTTATTGATTCGATCTACTCATAAACTCAAATCATTTTTATTCCCTGATCGGATACAAATTCTTTGTTTATCTGGATTCGGTTATCATGAGCCAAACAAAGCAATTTACACTCATTGAAATCGGTTTCACCTATTCATCTTATCACATTATTATAATATCAATACCTCAATTAATTTAAATATTATCGCACAATTTAAGAATCAAATGGCTTTCTTATACTCATGGTATCACGTGTATAACTTATTAAACATATTTCAAGCATTCAACCTCAAATTCTAATTTGTTAAAAACATATTAAACCGTTATAAAACTTTTCTCTCATCAAATCAACTCATTAATTATCAATTTAAATTCTAACTTATCCTTAAGTTGTGATTGAACATCAGCATAACATATTTAAGTTTCGTTTTACACAATAACTCATATGAAATCTACACAACTATCCAACCTTCTCATTAAATCACATCTTTATTAATCAAAAAATGTTTTCTCAACATCAAGCAACATCAATAATTTATTTTATATAATCACTTCACGGCCACATGTTAGTCAAGTAGATAACTCCTGCGATCTCTAAAATACCAACTCAATTTTCAAAACATAAATGCAACCTTGTTCATTAACCTTTTCGCTAATATATTCAATTCATTTACTCCTACTCATTCTCATAACAAACACAAGTCTAAACATCAACTACATGCTGTAAATCAAAATTAACAATCAATCTCAACAAAATCATAGCGTCTCAAACAAGACACGTTACGTCAAATTCCACTTGTTACGCTTCACTTGCAACTATCACTATTCAATTCAATCCAATCCTCATATCGTTTTGTACCCGATGTAATCGTTCGGTTATCTTGTTCATACTTGCCACGTACTACAAGACATCCCACATTGGCCTATGCCGTTGACTTAGCTTTATACACCTGTTGTGCATGCCTTCTACAATTATGGAGACCCTAATCACCTGCGCAACGCATTGTTCTTTACTAATTTACGCAGAGTTCAAATTATACCAGCACCGTACCATACTACCCATGCTCATGTAGCTTAAGCCTACCAACCCTATGTCTCTCAGGATTTCTTCATGTAACAAAGTCGTTCTCGCTTATTCGATTCTAGACCCGCAAGACTTAATTTCATCAAGCTTACCTAGTCAAACCTCGTTTTCACAAACCTATTCGAGGTGCTCCAAATCATTCGATCTCAATTATTTAAGTTTTCATAAGCTCAATTAACAAAGGTGTTTTGAATTAAACCAATCGTAGACAAAGATGAAATTATTTTTCAAGTCTACTACTTCGTAAGAAGTTCCTTTACTATGTTTAACAGAAAATTGATCCAACCTTGGAAAGTGATAGATATACTGATTCTGTGTGCTTAACTAGTGAAGTTATAAGGCCTAAAAGACTTTAGAACAGTCATTGTATGTCATTGTAGCTTTTTATGGTGCGTAAAAGTAGAAGTGATACTAACTAAATCTACTAGATTTTACGTGGAAACTCCTTAAGAGTTGTGTATGTCTCCGCATATATCTTTCCGAATGATAGGCAGAAAAGCGATTACCCAGTCATACACGAGCCCGTAAGTGTTCTGATTCCCGTGAAGATAGTGTGTCAAGAAACTGCAGTGATCCAGATTCGGGACTTGCAGTTGTTTACTACTCTGAAGTTTGTGTAGATACTTAAAAAAAAAAACAAAACAAAAAAAAAATGTGTGTTATTGAGACATTCTAGAGTTCATAATGTTAATACTTCTCAATCAAGATGTAAGAAAGAGAACGGGAAGAAGAGTCTGAAGATCGAAGAGTAATTACTATTTAATCAGACACTACGGGTCGAGATCAACTCGGGTGACTTGGGGAAAGCCAAATACGCCTTGAGAATAGATATGAGGCATCATAATCTCTGAGTTGTTGCCCATTTAAGTTTTGAGCTTAATTGAATCTAACCTGTATCACAGAAACAATGAAAACCATTCTAAGTTATTTACCTGCTTACAACCTGTTTCTTTATGTCATAATACAGCTGAACACGAATCTGTGTGACAGTCACTTAATTAGTATGATTCCTGTTCGGATCTTTTCTAAAACATGGTAGTCCCTATCGAGACTGAAATTTGATCCCGTGTACTTTATAGTTAAAATATTTTTCTACTTATGTAGTTGTTTGATTTTATACCTGGTTATTTGGTCTTGATCGTATCATTTAACGCTTTAAAGGTTGTTTTAAAACTTAATTGCAAATTGTTCAAATTTTAGGGTTTGTTTTTGAAAATTTTAATATCGGCGAAGTTGTGCCTAACTTCGCCTGCAATAGGCGAAGTTATCCATAACTTCACCGGTACAACTCTGACCCTATATAAAGGAAATTAAAGGTCAAACTGTTCATTATTTCAAAAACAAGCGAACTTATCTTTCGTTAACCCAGCGAACTTATTTCCTAAACCCTAAGCGAACTTATCGTATCGATCTCATCTGTGTTAATCTTTTTCGATTTCAACTCCGATTAAAGGTGTGTAGGGTTAGTGTGTCGAATATTCACCGTAATTGGTGTTATTCAGAGGTCGTATCGACTCGTTTCGTGACCTCGAACTTTCGAAACCTTAACATCCGTTTTTAAACTTATTTTTACGTGGTCATACTCAACTTAATCGTCTAGATCGTCTTAAAAACGTGTTTTACGAGATCCGCGATCTCCAAATTGACCAAATCAATCCGTTCGAAAACCTAACCTGTTGCCGATTCATATTCGGTCAAGTTACTGTTTAGGCGAAGTTATCCGTAACTTCGCCTGAGGTTTAACTTCGCCTTATAATTAGTTATGTAACTGTACTTGAGGCGATGTTGTGGTTAGGCGAAGTTATCATTAACTTCGCCTGGACCTTTTTACTTAACTGTTATCCGGCGAAGTTCAAGTTGAGGCGAAGTTGTTCCCAACTTCGCCCCACCTCTAACTTCGCCTATACAGAATAAATCACAACTTCGCTCATGGTAACAGGCGAACTTGTGATTTGCCTTGACGTTTATCTAACTTAGTCTGTTTGTTGCAGATATGGCTGCTGTAGCTGGAGCAGGCGGCGCAGGCGGTGATGATGGTGGTGACAACCAACGACAGTTTTTCCCGGGTCATAACATGTACATAACATTAGACCCGGATGCGAGCGGTGTTGATGATTTCCGCGAGATCATCACGTTCTTACTCCGCTCGCGTATATTCCATGCGATTACCACAACGCTGCCGATATCCTTGCCTAACATTGAGGATTTTTGGCAGACCGTGGAGTATGACTGTCGCGTCGAGCCCCCGGTGATGCGCGCAACGGTCAACAATCAGATTGTTCAGTTCTCATCTGAACAAATCCGGGCGGCTTTGCGTTTTGGAGATGAGACAAGAGACGACCCGACAGATTTTGTGGCTCCATTCCGTGATGGAGCGTTTCTGAGAATGGGATACTCTGGTCCCTTGGGGGACACTCAGAGACGGAAGGGGTTCTTACTGGACCAGTGGCGCTTTCTCATGCATGTCATAATCGTGTGCATGTCAGGGAGAAAGGCTGGTACAGATGGCATGGGCGCGACCATGCAGTCGGCGATGACTGCTCTGACTTATAATAAGCGTTACAGCTTTAGTCAGATGGTCTTCTACGAGATCGATCGACAGAGAAGAGCGGTGGCGCGTGAGAGATTTATCATGTATCCAAGATTCCTCCAAATGATCTTGAATCATGTTGCTCCAACGCTACCTCAGCGCCGCCCAATCAGATATGTAGAAAGTGTGAGCAAGCGGATCTTTGCTCAGTGCAGATCATCCAGTGCGAGGAGCAAACCTGAGCTCCGTCCTCGACATACTCCTTTATTTGGGTACCTGATCAACCCGGAGTATGTGCCAGCTATTGGGGACGAGTTTCGGGATCCTCAACCACAACAGGCTGGAGCACCTCAAGCTATTCCTGCTGCTCCTGTTGTGTCACCGGAGGAGAATGTAGACCTTGATGCTGCATTTGGAGGTCAAGGCTTCTTTGATATGGATCGGGTTGATCCTGAAGAAAATGTGCAAGTATCATTTGAAAGGGTTTCGAGTGTGAATGTGACTAGGGCAGCTACAACGGTGGCTGACTCTGATTCTGAAGATGAGTTAGCTGAAGCGAGACGAATTTTGGTAACTCAAGAACGAACTCATGGGAAAAGGAAGAGAACTGATGATGACAGCGAGTCAGATTATGAGGAAGAAGTGCATCAGTTGATTCGGAAATCAAGAAGGGAACGGGCAGGTGCAGGTTCGGGAGCTGGTGAGAGCTCAAGGGTGGTACGTTTCACTCCACCCGCACTGTCCGGTATGACAATGGTCCTTCTTCATTACCTGTTACAAGGTCAAGCGCCACGGATGTTCCCGTGGTGGCTACCTCATCTGCAATCGGCCTCCCACCCACTACATTCCAACTTTCGGCTCCGGAGATTGTATCGTTGCCACCTCCAACTCTTACTCCAACGGAGGTCGTGGCACGATTTATTGAGTCGACGGTTGTGGCCACTGCAGGGTTATCGGTGACGATACCACCTGCGCTAACGTTTACGCCTACTTCTGAGGTCCCGGTTACATTGGAAATCCCTCCTCAGTACACTCAAGATATATCACATCTGAGGTTTGATTTCGATGCAACCTTATCAGACTCTGAACGAATAGCAGCACTTGAACGGGTCGTGGCAGAACAATCAAGGGTGAATCTTATCCAGACCCATGCTATTCAACGCCTCGTTGCAGAGAATCAGATACAGTCGTCCCTGTTGGTTGAACATGGCAAAATCATTGATGCTTTGAAGGAGTTCTTGGCATCTCAGGGGGAGACGAGCTGTAAAGGCGATGAGTTGAGGACTAAGAAGAGAAATGTTAGAGACGATGATCCCAATGCATCGAAAGGTGCAGGTGGAGAGTTGCCAAGAACTGAACAAGCTCTTGGGACTTCCACAACTCAGGGGGAGTCAAGTGCAGCGGGCGGTACAGGTGATGAGGTGGTGGTCGTGGATGTTGAGGAGATGGATGATGAGTTTATAGGTGATGATGATGTTTTACCAGTTGAAGAGATAGTGAAGATTGGTGCAGAGATAGTTATTGATACTGAGATAGAAGAGGGAGAGATTGTAGAAGAAAATGTGGAGCATGAGATTCCGGATGTTGATAAGCCAGATATGGGTAAAGATATGGGAAATGATGAGACAGAATGGGAAGAGCAGCCAAGATGGAAAGAAGGCTACGCTCAATGGTTCGTAAAAACGAAGAAACCGGCGGTCCCTACTATGTTTAAGAAGAGTTACAACATTAGAGGTTATGCTGAATTGAGAAAGGGGATTATATGCTGGATATATGATGAGCAGTTGAGGCTCTTTGTGATTAAAAGGTATGACGGTGTTCAGTACTTCAAAAGGCTGTTAAGATTATTGAATACATTGCCAGAATGTGAAGTGAAGGACTTAGCCAGATTGGGGTTAATAAACAGAAGTGATGATAACATGGCTAGAGTCATTGGGAAGATTGTTTGGAAGGAAAGTATAAAAGAGAAGAAGTTCGAGCTGTTGAAACCACAAAAGGGAAAACTCATTGAAGACAAAGATAGAGGGATGAGAGCAGATGGCAAGCCTTGGATGATTATGAAGTATAAGCCGATCCGGTGTTTAAAAGAGGTGCCGATGAAACAAATGCCCAAGGATGTGCTGAAGGATCTGAAGTGGTGGTATGTAGATTGTGAAACAGCTGAAGCAGTAATGGAAGACGAAGATGAACAAGAGCTGCTGAGAGTCTATGATCCGATGCATCTAGTGAACTTGTCTCAAGCTGATCTGCAGGTGCTGAATGAGAAGAAGATATTTTATATTCCTGCTTGGAAAGACGAAGCGAAGAAATATCAAAGAATTGTATCAGTTTGTGTACGTGAAGGAGTTCATGCTTAAAGATGAAGATACAAGATTGTTGAAGATTACAAGACACGTGTTTGAAGATAAAGATTGAAGCTACTGCCAATGGGGAGTCTGTTGGTACATGATGTCAGTAGTTCAGTATATAGTGTCTGTAATCGAGTCGTTTAGATTTGTATTTTGTATTATGCGAAGTTAGCTAACAAGTTCGCTGATATAGGCGAACTTGTTAGATAAGCGAAGTTAGTGACAACTTCGCCTGAACATGCCAGGCGAAGTTGTCGTGGTTATATAGCCTTAGGTTACGGCTGAGTTAGTAACGAAGTTTTTAGTTTACGTGTTTACGAGTTGTGTAATCAGTGATTGATATCACGTGTTTCCAGTTGCAATATACAACGTGTCTTTGCTTAAAAAAAAAAAAAAATCTGTTGGTGCATTTTGTGACCGTCGCTATACAATTCTGATCAGCGGATACGATGTACGAAGTTAGGACAACTTCGCCATAGGTGAAGTTGTAACAACTTCTGCCATAGGCGAAGTTAGAACAACTTCGCCTTAGGCGAAGTTGTAACAACTTCGCCTACTGGCCCAAGCCCAAGCCCGCGAAGTTGTTTCGATATATATATACGTGTCTTGTTTAGGTTTGAGTATCCAGAAAGTTAGAGAGTTTTGTGTTACAGTTCAATTGTCTAGAGAGAAACCGATAGGGAGAGTCGTGTGGGACGGCCCGAGGTAGAGCTCACCTCGGGTCGGACGTGTTTCTGTTTATGTTCGGTATGTAACGTGGTTTTGATTATTATAAAAGATCTGCAGATTTGTTTATCCCGTTCGTGTGTTTGTTCGTGTATGTGTTTGTGTGTAATCGTGTTCTTCGTCTTCTACACCATTAACGAGTCTAGGAGGATTCCGCACTCCTAGACCTCGTGCGGATCTCGTATCGATCAGCGAAGCCCCGGGGGGACCTACAAGTGGTATCAGAGCCTTAGGCTCTTATGCTATGGTTCGAGATCTGCGTTTTGGTGTTTCTGGCACGATTCTGATGCGTTTCTGGCCGAACAGCCGCCGCAGGCGAAGTTATGGGGTTCAGGCGAAGTTGTCGCTTACATTTTAGGGTTTAGGCGAAGATATAAGGTTAAGCGAAGTTATCCACAACTTCGCCTACCTCACAAGTTCGCTTATCTCAGGCGAAGTTTTGGACAGGCGAAGTTATGGACAGGCGAAGTTAAGGAGGAGCGAAGTTGACTTTAGGCGAAGTTAAAAAAAAGTGTTTGGAGTTTTCGTCTGTATGGCCAGGTGTACACGATTATTGTGAGACAAAAGACGTTGTTCCGTCAACGAGTGGAACTTGTTATCTCTTGGTCTTACGTGTGAACAAATACGTGTCAACTCTGGATATGGAGTTGAGTTTGTGAATGGGATATTGATTGAAACTGGATATTGACACATATTTGGGTGTTTGTGGGCAAATGAAATTGTTGTTGTTCGAGGTTGACCAACTGAAGAAAGTCAAATTGAACTGAAGGTTTTCGTCATTACTGGATTGCGGTCAGAGCATATTATTTATGTTATTTTCAAGGCGTTCGAGAATTGGATCCTGAAACGTGATGCTTATTTATTAAAGTGAAAATTCTGGAACAAGTTGGATTTAATCGGGAATTAAAGTGTTATATGTTCTTGATTGTTATCCCTGGTGATTGAAGATGCTTCGGATTAATTAATGGTCATGTGTGTTAGATTCTGTCAAGGTGGTTTTGTGATGAAATTGATCACTTAATGTTGAGTAGTTGAAGATTAAACCTTGTCGTATGCCGACGTGTTGGTGAAGTTATGGAGGGAGCCCAACTTCACGTGTTGGTGAAGTTAGAAGAACTTCACGTGTTGTGAAGTCAGAAGGACTCACGTGATTGGTTGAGATGATTAATTAGGCACGGGGATGCATGCATTTCAAAGACCTCAACCTATATAGTCGGAGAAGCTTACACTCAAGGGGAGATCGGATACGGAAGACGCTGGGTGATTGGTAGATTTGTGAAGCTACAAGACAGTTTCAGACACGGCTGGTTGAAGAGCAAACAGAAGATCATCAGTTAAGAGGGAGTCTGTTGGTGCATGTTTTGTAACAGATGATCTTTTATGTTTGTTAGAATTGAGAGCAACGGTCAAAGGGGAGTCTGTTGGTGCATTTTGTGACCGTCGCTATGCAATTCTGATCAGCGGATACGATGTACGAAGTTAGGACAACTTCGCCATAGGCGAAGTTAGAACAACTTCGCCATAGGCGAAGTTGTAACAACTTCTGCCATAGGCGAAGTTAGAACAACTTCGCCTTAGGCGAAGTTGTAACAACTTCGCCTACTGGCCCAAGCCCAAGCCCGCGAAGTTGTTTCGATATATATATACGTGTCTTGTTTAGGTTTGAGTATCCAGAAAGTTAGAGAGTTTTGTGTTACAGTTCAATTGTCTAGAGAGAAACCGATAGGGAGAGTCGTGTGGGACGGCCCGAGGTAGAGCTCACCTCGGGTCGGACGTGTTTCTGTTTATGTTCGGTATGTAACGTGGTTTTGATTATTATAAAAGATCTGCAGATTTGTTTATCCCGTTCGTGTGTTTGTTCGTGTATGTGTTTGTGTGTAATCGTGTTCTTCGTCTTCTACACCATTAACGAGTCTAGGAGGATTCCGCACTCCTAGACCTCGTGCGGATCTCGTATCGATCGGCGAAGCCCCGGGGGGACCTACAGATTTTTATCGTCTTCATCATTTTCGTCTAAACGTATTTTGTATTCAATTATACCTTAAACGATTATTTGTCTAAATTAGTTATTTTGGAACAAACCCAACTTGGGAAATCCATCATTTTAAGTATTTTCTTTTTCGCGTACAATAAAAAATTTTCTTATCTTTCCAAAGATCAATATCGTTGGTTGCCGTACTTATCTATACTTTTAGTTTTGCTTAATAAAAAAAAATTATAGGATTTGGTTCATTAACATTTCGTCAACTGATCAAAATATTTAGATCTTCATAAATCGAAATAATTTTTATTTATTTATTATTATTATTATTATTATTATTATTATTATTTATTTATTTATTTATAAAAGACACAATTTCGACAGTTAGTTATTAGTTGACCATATTATTCAATTTGTCTTTTCTCATTTACCTTGTTTGCTTATTAAATTATTGACAACGTGTCAATTTCTACTCTCAACTTTGATTTTTAACATTTTTGTACGTCGTGTATTTATTGATCTCATGTATTACAATTTACCTTTCATCTTATAAGTTTTTATCGTTGAAATTGAATTTTTATAGTTCTATTATTAATTGAACTTGTCAGTATTTAAACAAAATTATTTCCGCTAGAAAATTTTATTTTCCATTCTTTAAGTTAATTTTCACTATAAAAAAATGAATTTCATTGAATTCTCATGGTGATTTAATTAGAATTTTATTATTAATTATTTTTAATACATCTTGGAAATTTAAAATGTTTCGATGATTTCTTCAGTGGTTGTCGGAATATTCATGGTGGTTCATGCATTTCCAGCCTCGCGTTTTCTTCTATTTAAAGATATTATTTCTTAACTAGTCTATATCTTTCTTGATAAACTATGAATATTGCAACTTCTTTATTTTAATTTTAACGATGTTATGGAGATAGGAACATCCCTTGTAATTTGGGGATATTTCAATGACCCACTTTATACTATATATAATTTTAAAGATTTAATTGGAATAGGACTATCTCGGTGATTCGTGAATATTCGCTCCCCAAATTCATCTATTTACAGTTTGTTTGTATACAAAAATATTTGCATTAATATTTCTGCATTCTCAATTACTACTACCAGTACTTTAATATTTTAATTTACCTCATCTTAAATACACAATTACGATATTTCAATGTTGTATAAAGATCTCTTTAAATTTCATGAGTTTCTCATTTAACTAAACTAAATCCCTCAAAGTCTTTGTTTAATCTTGTTCAAATTTGTACCCGCGGTCTTAAGAATTCTACCCCGAATGTTGCAATATTTAAAAATTTCACAGGTTATTATTCGTCTACAATTATCAATTAATTCATTCATAAACTTTTGTTGATGTTATCCTTACAATCATAGAATTTTTGGTAAGTTCACGTAAATTGTTAGTTGGCTCGTATCCCCACTCTCTTTCTTCACAATCGATCTTGTCGATGCATCATATATCCCAACTTCAATGTTTCCGTTTCTCTTAACTTTTAAGTTACTTTAAAATTTTCACTAATTTCATTAATCAAACTTGAAAGTTCACATAAATTGCGTTATTAGAAATAATTTATAAATCTTCTGATTTTACACTTATAATAAATCAACTCCCAATGGTCTTATAATATGTTAACACTTTCCTCATATTTATAATAAATTAATAACTTTTCTCACAAAATCATGCCTTTCAAATATTTTGTAAACCACACGATGGGACGAGTTATGTGGACTATTCGACGACCTAAGTAATTATGGAGGCCTACATAATTATCGAAGTCCTCGCATGGAAATCATAATGCGTGCAATTGTGTGTCATGATATAGAACCGAAAGCAGTTTGGATAACGATACAAATGTAGAGATGATAAGGACATGGTGGATACTGTAAGGCCCCGTTTCCGGTAGCCCTACTTTCGTGTTGGATTTACTCATAAACGCAGTTCTAAATATCAGAGTTAATTAAAACATTCGCGGAATATAAAAGCTTTCATAAAACATTTCATATCAAAACACGTCTTGTCTTAAAACATCATTTTGCCTTTCAAAATAAACGAAACATTAAACTTAAACATCTTGAGTCTTCCGATGCCAGCCTCTTATTCAGTGCCACGTGTCTCCTCAAGCGAGCTGCCTCATCCTACTCACCTGCGTGCATACTAAAAGTCAGCTACGCTGAGTGATTTCTAGTTAATCACATAATCATACAATACCTTTTTACATTTCATACTTAACCTCTTAACTTTCTTTCATACACACATAATTGCATATACTTTCATTCTTACCTTCATACTTTCTTTACATACATAATCATATGTTTTAAAGAGCCTTTCGCCCTATAACCTCACAGATATTATAAGGGTCTGGTCCCTAACATCACAGATATTATAAGGGTCTGGTCCCTAACATCACAGATATTATAAGGGTCTGGTCCCTAACATCACAGATATTATAAGGGTCTGGTCCCTAACATCACAGATATTATAAGGGTCTGGTCCCTCTTCGTTACCATACAACCATACATCATACCTCGAGTATTATTAGGGCTCGGTACCCTTTTCGTAACCATACAACCATACAACCATCATTTCCTTCTTTTATTAACTTTATCACGTTCATACATATAAGCATACATATCATACTTACCTTATACATAGCGTTACAACCTGACAGTACGTGCAATATCCGACGATCGTTCACGTACTAACAAGCAATCATTCATACATTTCACATCACTCATATAAGGCATACACTTATCACTTAGGATAAGTGTATTAACAAACATATAGAGTATGCACACAGCCCCGAAAACATAACACAGAAGTGGGGCTAGAAACTCACATGAACACGGTTACGTTCACCGTTAATCGTAATCCCTTTCCTCAGTTGTGCACGGCTGACTGTATAACAAGTATACATATCAATTAACTATCACTACTTATATCATCTTTCTAATCTTAATTACTACCCACAACTAACGGCGGTCCGGGGGCAGCGCCCCTGGCAGCCGGGTCTAGGGGCGGCAGCCCCTAGCAGGGTCCAAGGGGCAGAGCCCCTGGCTGGGGTCGAGCTGCCAGGTCAGCTTGGAAAAATTTTATTTCCATTAACTGTCTTAACACATTTTTCATTAGGTTTTTAATTTATTTTCTAAGCGAACTTAACTTTAGGCGAAGTTAAACCTTAGGCGAACTTAGCTTTAGGCGAAGTTAAACCTTAGGCGAACTTAGCTTTAGGCGAAGTTAAACCTTAGGCGAACTTAGCTTTAGGCGAAGTTGTCATCAGGCGAACTTAGCTTTAGGCGAAGTTAAACCTTAGGCGAACTTAGCTTTAGGCGAAGTTGTCATCAGGCGAACTTAGCTTTGCAGGCGAAGTTCATCAGGCGAACTTAGCTTGCAGGCGAAGTTGTCGGCTGCAGCTACTGTTCGTCCTTAATCATCTTCGTTTCTTAACCAAACAACTCGATTTAGGTATCCACGGAATCGTCTGACCAGCGCCTACAAACCCCAACCATCAAATCGGCCTAACTTCGATGTTTAAGGGGTGCGATTTAGGCATATAGGTTACGGGTTCTTTTATCAATCGATTAACCCATCAAATCGTTACCATTTTCAGTAAGTTTAGCTTTGTTGGATTCGTTTTTACCATACAAACACAGATCTATCATTTCTATACTAATCCAAACCTAAACGAACAAGTTCTCGATATAAACGTACCGTAAATGAGTAGAACTACGAACACGAGCTGGTCTTGTTGCTTTGGTTCGTCACAACGATCTAGCACCAACGAGCTCGGGTCCTTGCCTTTGGATCTCGGTTCGGGTTGTGTGTTTTGGAGTGTGTATAGATTAGGATGGATAAATGGATGGAATGGAAATGATTGGGGTTTAAGGGGGTATTTATACTCCCTTAAGCCCATGGACCGAAGGCCCATATTTCCTTTTGGTCCATATCTAATCCCATCTAATTATCCTACTAAGTCTTCATATTTTGCTATTATTATTATCGTTCCACTAACTCGTTTATTTCACCCGACAAATAATATATTAAATATTACTTTAGAAATTTCGGGATGTTACAGATACGCCGCTGGTACATCCTATATATAAGTGGTCTTATCGTATTTTCATTTGGAGCGTTGTTTTAACTATTCAAAGTTCTGTGTTATGATAAATTTAAAAGTTAGATTTAATTTTTTTTTCTTTTCTCGAAATGTAATGGAATTCTTTAATTTCGGGACGAAATTCCCTAAAGTAGGGGAGACTGTAACAACTCGGGTTTTCTGAATATTATGTAATATCTGTAACCCGACCCGTTTTAATATTCGGGTAATTTAAATGATAAAATATCGCGTCTATCGAGTATTTAATATTTTTATCAATAGTTGTTTATTGTATTTAGTATTAAATATAAATTAACTTTAAACTTATACAATTTTAACCTTAAAATATACTTTGACTCGTTTATGATTCCAACTTGATAGTTCAGGGACCAAATTTCAATAATCTAATAATGTTATACTAATGTGACCCGTTTAACCTTTCAACCAAACCCGTTAACCCGTTATTTGATCCGTAAACCCGTAATCGATGACCCATTGTGTTGTCTTGAGCCACAATCCTCGTAATAATCATGGAATTGATTTGCCAGATCGTTGATATGCCAAATTAGCGGTTCACCTACGTTTGTAATTAAGGAAATACAAACAAATTGATATAGCTTGATATATTTAACGAACTGTCATATACATATTCTGGATTCACAATCTACGCGTGATAATAATACAATTAAACTCGTTTACACCGTCTTCCAGACCTCGCTAGCCTAAGCCCCATCATCAATTGCGTTATGTGAGCTTGCACTTATCAGTTGGTGTTCGTGTTCTTGGCCGATCCATATGTTCATTTCTCGTCATCAATTAATCTATGTTTCAGGTAATTAGACCATGTAACGTTATCGTCTTGATCTGTTATACCATAACCCTAACATTAATTGGATTATCGATTATCAATTTGAACAATTGCAGAAATTAGGGTTTATAGGTTTTGGGGGTTTGGGCGTAACAGGTTATAATAATCAATTTTCGTTTATAAATCGATTGTCTTGCTGGACCAGTTGGTCTAGCTGTGTGTTGTGTTACTGGGGTCTCGGGTTCGAACTCGGCCACCCGTATCTTTACGTTTTTATTATTTTTCTTTATTATTTAGTTTTTCTATTGATTATACAATTGTTTTACTAAATGATAAATTATATTAATTATTAGATAAACATTAACTTATCAAAACCGACATCTTAGAGTTACGCTCTTGTCTAGATAATCTATTATTCGTTACAAGTGTCGTAAATATATATATATATATATATATATATTATAAGTAATTTTAATAACAAATTAATATTATTTTAACTATAAACCGACGCCGTTATTGACGGTTCTCGCCTTTAAACATTTTTATAAAATTTGTATATATATATACACACACAAACACGTGTAGTTTTCTTTAGATAAGAGTATTATAATGATTAATATATTTTCATCATGTATTGTCGTTAGGGGATTTAAAATAAACTATTTATTTAAAATTTATGTGTTGTTTATGATATACTTATTTAGACAATATTGTTATTATTAAAATTATCCATTTACTTATATTCATGTTATCATAAGTACATCTCGGGTAATATTTAAACTAATTATTTATAAGCTTAATTTCATGAAGCATAAGTAACGAATTCTTTACTAATAACATTAACCGTAGAGTTCAATCGATCAATCAATAACCATCCTAATCGTAAACATACTCGAATCACATCGAAATCCTAAAAATTTATTATACGTGTATCTCTTTATTAATTAACTCATAATATTATATTACTTAATTAGGAATCCTTGACGGTAAATCTCGAAGGGTTCATCATTCTCGCATCATCATTTGTATTTCGTTCATCCGATCAGGTGAGTAATCACTCCCCTATTTTACTTGTTTTCAAATGTTTTGGGGACACTTGCGTACCATTTATCAGATTATTTATCTTATTATTTCTCAAACGCAAACTGTGATCTTTGTGTTGTGTATCAATTGAATGACTGTTTGTTACTTGCTATTTGCTTACTTGCTTACTTGAATCGCATTCGGAGAGGTCCAACATAATCTCATTATAGTATGATCATACGAACGTCGTAGTGGCCGGAGCCCGATCGCATTGGCAATGGTTTCACCAACACTCATTACTTGCTTCACACTTTCATTGTTTATACTCACAGATAACAGTTTTGCTTATTTTTACTCTATTATTTATATCATTATATATTATCATTTTGTTTGTGTCAAAACTGGTGAATCTACTCACTCAACATGTGTTGTTGACAAATATATATATTTTGTACGCATTTGCAGGTTATAGACTGGATTGCTTATCGAACTGAAGCTCACGTAGAGATGACCTTAGGATGTTAAACATAAACAAGAATAGTTGGTTTTGTATTGTAATTTTCTTTATTTTTGTTGTACTTAAATGTTCGTTGAAAATTAATAAATTAATTAGAAATTGTCGCTTTACAATTGCATGATAGTACCTTGCGAGCTGTGGCAATCAGTTCACGCCTCGGCATTTCTGCCGTAGGTTGGGGTGTGATACATAAAGGCATATGTGGTCTTCACGCTGGCCCGCGCATGGTTGTAGCAAAGTTAATGAACGCCAGATACTATTGGCCAGGAATGCATCTGGATGCTGTGCATGAAATCAGAAAGTGTGATTCATGCCAGCGTCATGCTCCTAACACGCTACGACCAAAGAACGAGCTCCTTCCAGTCACTTCAGTTTGGCCGTTCCAGAAATGGGCTAACGACATAATGGGACCTTTCCCTGAAGCCCCTGGACGCGTTAAATTTTTGATAGTAGCTATCGACTACTACACGAAGTGGGTGGAAGCTAAACCGGTTGCTTCCATAACAGCAGCAAGTGTTAAGAAATTCCTGTGGGAGTTCATAATCTGCCCGTTTGGCTTTCCTCTGGAACTCGTTAGCAATAACAGAACTCAGTTCGCGGACAGTGGGCTACAAGAATGGTTAAAAGAGTTACACATTTCTCAAACCTTCACCTTTGTAGCCCACCCGCAAGCAAATGGTCAGGTTGAGATAACCAACCGGACGATCAAGGAAGGAATCAAAGCAAGGTTAGGGACTAAACGGACGGGTTGGGTTGATGAATTGCCCCATGTACTATGGGCCTTCCGCACCCAAAAGAATTCCAGCAATTCTGAGACCCCCTTTAGTCTAAACTACGGCACAGAGTCCATGATTCCGGCTGAGATTGGGATTCCATCCGCTAGAATTATTTTGATCGATGATAATGATCATGAACTCCGGATGAACCTTGACCTCCTAGAGGAAAGGTGAGAACTAGCATTGATCTGTGAGCACAATTACAAACGCCAGTTGCAAAGGTATTATAACTCGCGGGTCCAAAGATGTGAGTTCGATGTAGGAGACTTTGTCTTCCGCAACAATGAAGCCTCCGGGCAAGTTGGCCTCAACTTGGGAAGGACCTTATAAAATTCAGAAAGTTTTATCTAAAGGTGCCTACAAGTTAGAAAAGTTGGATGGGACCGAGATCCCTAGAACTTGGAACGAGGCCCAACTAAAGAAATGTTATATGTAAAATGTTTTTCTTTTTGGCTTGCGTACCCAATTAGATATTCACAAATTATGTAATTTAATCTTTTGTAATTCGGCTTACGCCTCGTTTATAGAAATTTTCATTTAAGTCATTTATGACTTGTATCGTTATGTAATCCTTTATTGGCATACAAAGAAGATCCTACAAACACTTATATTATAAAAAATAAACAAAGAGTATCGGATGCAAAAACAAGCCTTCTTTATTCATACAAAAGGGATTACAAACATAGAAAGGTTAATTACAAAGAAAAGAAAAAATCTATCTATAGCGCGGCATCTTCGTGGTCCGCGCCTTCATCCTCTGCGTCATCAGCATCCTCTACATCTCCCTCACCAAGGTCAAGAAGAACATTTAGTTGCTCCATGCTATCCTCCTTATCTGCAAACTCAGATATCTACTCTGCCAAAGAAAATTTCAAGGAATCAAAATCCTTGTTTTTTGGGCAAGGACAACAGCAGTATCTTGGCCAGCCAAGATATATTCTTCAGGAAGCCAGGAAGTTGAACCAAACTGGTAGCCTTCCTGAAAACCTAACTGGCGGCCAGCCTGCTTGGATGCTTTCAAGAGGATAGCAACACAGTTCCCAAGTTCATTACTCGCTCGGACATCAGCAATGACCTGTTGGAATAATTACATATAAGTAACTTCAAACACTGAGATTATTTACAACAACGAAGAGATACATACCTTGGGAATCCCTTCTGCTAACAACCATTTTTTTTCCGCCTTAGCCCATACGAGATACATCTTGTGGCCAGCACACTCTAAGGCCTGATCTCGGTTCTTGGCATTAAGGTCAGACAAACACTTGTCCTTGGCCGCCGATTCAGCTCGTAGAGTCTCCACCAATTTGGCTTGTTTATCCAGTTGTTTTTGGAGAACAATCCTGGCTTCCTCGGCGGCGGATCGAGCAACCTTCTCCGCCTCCAGAGCCTGGCGGTTCTCCCGGGCCTCGTTTATAGCTTTAAGAGCTTCCTCCTTGGCATCGGATGCGGAGGCCGCCAGCTCATCCCACTCCTCATTCATCTCCAATCAGTCCCTGGTTATTTCCTAACTGGTGGAAATAGTATTCGCCAAATGATAAGAATTGGAGTTCAGTAATTCTTGACGAATACTACGGCGACGTCGCTCCCTCTCAGCGGGAGGAAGACTCTCCCGCAGATACTTAAAGCACAAGTCCACATCGCGAAATGTCGAATCTCGACGTAGGGACCAACGCGGACGATGAGGAGTAGGGTCTTCTTCTTGCGGAGCTGGAGAAGTCTGAGGAGCATGAGGAAACATACTCATGCCTCCCTGATCCCTAAAATGATGAACATTGTAAGAAGGCGACATACTGACACGATCAGCATTGTCAGTCTCCTTGTCCTTCAATGGAGAGCCATCAGTCACAAAGATTGGATCTTGGGCAGTGTTGGGAGGCGGAGATGGTGGTGGCGGAAGAGGAGTTGAACTCTTCAAACCCGAAACACCTTCAGTAAGGTTATCCAGGTCCACTGAATAACATTAACAGTGGGTTAGAAAAATTCCAATCCATAACAGTTAACAAATGGAAGAAATTTTTTAACTTACCCAACGAAGGATCTTCTGCATCAAGTTGATCCAGACGCGCCTCCAAAGCAGCAGGCTTTGCCTTTTTGGACTTCTTCTTAGGGGCGGTTTTGGCAGGGTTAACCTTGCGCTTGCCAGCCACCTTTGAAATGTCCGCATCAGCAATTTGAGGCTCACCTTCAATGGTAACATCATCAGGCGCGGGATGTTTTCCCCCCGCAACAACGTTAACATCATCTTGACCCGCTGCCTGGCTGGTGGTGGCTCTTTGGCGGGTGAGACCTGCATTTGAGTCCACAACGTTGTTAGCATCAGCCGAAAAACTTCCTCCGCAGAGTGACGACTCTTCACTGGATGAAAAGAGTACAATCACCCCGCCGGAAGTAATAGCAGTCACGGGTCGGGGTTGTAGAATGCCCTCACCTTTCTGGATGCATTTCTTAACATATTCCTCACCTTGGGCATACATCGCCTCGGAAACTATTGGTTCCGAGCGAAACGCGGTGGGAAACAAAAAGTTGGTGCTGGTGCGCTCCAAAAAGGGCACATCCCTAGGATCGATTGGGCGACGCACCATCATTCCCCCTTCCTGATCTAACAGAGTAGCGAAGGTGGAACCCTCACATGCACAAATAACGATAAAAGTCAGAGATTAGACATTTGGTTAAAAAAAGCAAGAGTGTATCAGACTTACTTTTATCAGTTTTCTCGTAGTAGGGTTCCAACTCTGGGAATGGCCATAGTCGGCTCATCTTCGCACTCACCATCGCCCCCTCATGGATTGGACGCATGGGAGTTGGAGTGGCAGTCAGGGCTATAAACCAGGGAAGTCCCTCGTATGCAGCAGCCGGAACCACCGGCATAGCCTCCTTCACCTTCCTACGGATCATTGGGAACGGGATAACTTCCTCCCTGATCCAGAAAAACTTCGGCTTCCAGCCATGTAGGCTACGGATCCACTCCGTACCTATCACATTCTTCCCGGTTGAAGAAAAACTATACAATTCATCGCGGAAGGCCATTTTGTAGAATACGGCAAACATGCCGACAGACGGTTCGAAATTTCGAACTTGACAACAGAATTCGAAGTGTCGAATCTTCAACATCCCAAAAGGATGGACCTGAGATATATGAATCCCATAAGTTGTCAAGATCGATTGGACGAATTTTGTCACCGGGATACGGAAGATCCCGGTCGTGAAATGGTCCACATACACCGCCATCTTCTTCGGTGGCGACCGGGGTGGCAACAGAACCCTTCGCCGGACGTTCCAGTTCCCATTCTGTTGCTAATCCATATACATTAACAACGTTGTCAAAGTCTTTTTCCTTCAGAGCCACAACAACGTCACGAATGGTGGGGGTACCTTTCTTCTCTCCAGCCATTTGAATAAGAAGAAGCAAGAGATCTCAGACAGTTTTAAGGCTTGAAGATTTGAAAGAAGAAGTGTTTGAAAATGATAAGAGTTAGAATAAAATCACAAGTGATATATTTATACTCATCGCAATTAATGAGACTGATAGAGTGCCAGAGGAGAGAGAAACCGCGGACCACCAGATGACTGACACGTCAGGCGGGAGATTCAAGAAATTGCAAACAGGCTGTTAAGGGCGTCAGACACGTCCTATCAGTTGTCTCTAAGAAGTTTTTCTCTCAGCCACGTCATCATGATTATCTAATTCTCAAAAATTTCAAATTTCAAATTTCAAAAAATCTCTTAAGGATATTTTCCTACAAACAGCTGGATACTCATAAAAGACAAAAAAGTTCTTTCTCATTAATTACTCAAAAGATGATTACAAAACTGGAAAGAAAAATTACAAGTTACAAAACATCTAAACCTATTCTAAGGATTTGAGGTCGTTTTGTCTCCCGGAGCCTTCGATGACATGTCTTCTGAAGAGTCACCCTTAGACTCTTCACCTAAGTAGCTCCATAATTGTTGCACGTCGTCATGAGCGGAAGCAAACTCCGGAAGCATATTCTGGAGAGGGAAGACCAGGTCATCATGTTCTTTAATCCTTATGGAGCGTTCCTGCCTGACATCAAGGCCATGAAGAGGGTGATCCTTAAACGTGCGGTTACTCTGAGCATAGGTTACCCCTTCATTAAAACCCCTCACGCGTCCAAGCGAAGAAGAGGCAGCCATCAGATTAGCAAAGCTGTCAGTTAGCTCGACACTTCCTTTGATGTGGCGGATGACCTGTCAGAGATAAAAACATAAGTTCCCAATATCAAAACGAAAGATAAACATAAAAGGGGGAAAACTTACAGCATCAACTCCCCGAGTAAGGAACCACTGACGGTCCTGTTCCACGCGCTCAGCTCGCATCTGGAACGCTTGGGACTCCGAAGTTGTTTCCGCTTGAGCATGCAAGAGGGAGTCATAAGTAGGCTGCATCTCTGCAGCATTTTTGTCTTTGAGTTCAGCTTGCTCCCTCTACAACCTCAACTCCGCCTCAAGCTCTTGGATTCGAGTGCCTTGAAAGGCCACTTGATTTTCCAAGGCAGAGTTTGCTTCTTAAGCCCGGGCTAAATCATCTTTCTCTTTTTTGATCCTTTACCCGGGCAGCATCAAGAAGGGAATTCTGCTTTTCACAAGCTTCCTTCCATCATCGAGCAGCGGCAGCGTTGCGATCCTGTTCACTTTTGAGGGCGTTCTCCGCGTCCGCCTGCTTCCATTTAGCAGTATGGGCAGCAACACAGTGCTCCTCAGCCTCTTTCTTTGCAGCCTCAGTGGCCCGATAAGCTTCTCCCAGCTTCCCGCCTAGAGTACGCCATTCATGTAAAATTTCCTGGCTACCGGCTAAAGCATTAGCCAGATGATAAGATACGTTTGTATGAAGGTCGTGGCGGGAGAGGTCACGTTGATACGCCATCTCAGCGGGTGGCGCACAATGTTGGACAAAACTCATGCAGACCCAAGGGTCAGTGAAACGGGATCCATTAGTAATGTCCCATGGAGGGACAAACAAATCATGCTTATCGCCCAAGTTCGCGTCCCTATAGTAATGGGAACCTGAAGGTTCAAGGCGAACTGGGAAGGAAGATGATTGCTGTGGAGGAGGACGAAGAGGAGACTCATTAATCCTGTAACCCTCCTCATTCACAGCAGGGTTGTCTCCCTGATCACCAGAAGCACTTCCAGTCTGAAAAAGATAAGCAAAACGATTATCAGTTTCAGACTGAACAACAGGCTCAGCTGTGGCAGTGTCAACCGGAGGAGTCGTTAGCCTTTCTCCGGTAGTCGTCTCAATTAGAGGAGACGTTGGCCGATCCTCCGCGGCAATCTCAGTAGGAGGAGCGGGAGGCTTGTCCTCCGCCTCTCTTTCTGGAAGAGGAGATGGTTGCTTCTCAGTATGAGGAGTCGGAGTAGGCAACCTCTCAGACACATCTTCCGAGAAGATTAACGGATCTGCACCAAAAATTTACGCTTAGATAACAACCCAAAAAAGTAAAGTACTTCTAGGGTAATACGTACCTTCTACCGTGTCAATACGATCAGCAAGACTGTACTGTGGCTTCTTGGGACGATGAGTTTTTCGTTTTTTCTTCGAAGGTCCCGCCTCAGTGTCCGCAGCCTTTGCGTCCGCTTGGCTTGCTTGAAAAGCCAAGAAAGCTCTCTTCCTCTCCAATTCTGCCAATAAATGGGAGACAGAAGAAGATTCAGGGGCAGGGGCATCGTCATCAGAATCCCTCTCTTCTTGAGAGGTATAAAACTTAGAAGCATCGCCATCATCATCGCGTGACGATAGGATGGCGATCATCCCGTCAGAAGTAATGGCATTAAGGGGAGGAGGGTTTAGAACATACGCACCTGTTTCAAAGGTTGCGTCCGAAACAATGGGTTCAGCTCGCACCTTCTTTGGAAAAAGGAATCGGGACTTGGTTTTCTCAAGGACGGGTAGGTCCCCCGCATCACGAATGCTCTTACGGACGCAACCCCTATCCTCAAACAGAGCGTTAATCATAGAACTCCGACCTGAAAAGATAGAAGATCAGTCATAAAAAGATCCAAGGAAAAGGAAAAGCAATAAAGACAACTTACGTTCGTTCATACCAACAAAAATAGGCTCCATAAATTCCGATGGCCACAAGCGGCTCATGCCTGCCTACACAAGGGCCTCCTCAGGTAGTGCCCGCATTGGTGTTGGTTCCGCCATTAGGGTGCGAAACCAATCACGCCCCTCGTGAGCAGCTGTAATAACGTCCGGAAGAGTGCTATTAACCGGGCGACGGACCATAGCAACAGGTACCGCGTCCTCATAAATCAAGAAAAATTTATTGCGCCAGTTGGCGGACCCCTTCTCGATTTCATAGCTAAGACTCCTATCGGAAAAGCTTTGACATGTAAACCAACCGTCACGATTGGCAAGACGGTAAAAAACCGGAAACCGGTCAACATGTGGCACTATGTCACGTGCTATACATACGAATTCGTAGTAACGAATTCGCATGACAGCACGCAGATGCAGTTGGGATAAATGAATCCCATAGGCAGTTAGCACTTTCATAAAAAATTTCGTTATGGGAAAACGGAAATTCCCATAAATGAAATAATCTGAATAGACAGCCTTTTTACCAGGTGGTGGTAAACTGACTATGGAACCAGGAGAAGGGAATTCCGATTCCCACTCCGATGGAATGCCATACATCTCTAATAACTTTTCATATTCTGAATAGTCCCATGAAACTTCTATCTCGTCAACTTCAGTTTGAACGTTCGACATTGCAGAAGGATTTGACGAAAGGATAAATAAGAAAGTTCAGTGCTTTATAAGAAAGAAAGCAAAGAAGATAATCAGCAAATAAAGGCGATAAAACTTCGACTAGAAGATTTCTCTCCCTATTTATACCCATCGCAATTAATGCGACGGGATATGAACAGTAGAGAGAGAAACTCATCGTCTAATAAGCAATCGCCACGTCACGCGGGAAATTCGAAAAAGACGAAAAGTTGTACAGTCGGGTACAGTGACAGCCGTCATAAACGTTCCATCATCTGTTCACGCGCCTGCTAGTGGCCAACTTGTCCTTTTTTCATGATTATCTATACCAACAAAAGATATTTTCTACCTAACTTCAAAAATTCAAAAACCCCAACATACATTAAGTCCAGAATTTCACCCCCATAAAGACTTCACACGGAAGAAACACTGGACTGGGGGGGACTTATAGAGGTAGGTACCAAAAAGACCCAAATACCCTTAAGTACCACCCGCGGGTCATAGAGGAACTCCTCACATAACACCCGCGGGACATATGGATCACCCGCACATTACGGTAGAGGAAGAACGTCCCCGTACCATACGCGGAAGCATCCTGGCACCCTCAGAACTCATCCGCAGGACATGACGTTTGCCCGCCAAGATGACCAGAAGGCAATGCCAATGGGACAGTTGTCACCAATTAACTATCCTCTAGAAGAATGACCACGGTTGTTACTTGAAGAATACGTGACCTACCAGCCAATGAGCAAAGGACACCTGGCCAGGTTGTTATAACCGTGCACATGACCAGGGTGCAATCCGTCCTATCATTGGGCGATGCGTGTCCAGGTTGTTATACCCATGCACATGGGACGTATAGCTCAACCTATCACAAGAGGACACGCGTCCAGGTGGTTATTGAGATCTTCTAGAAGAGGACAGCTGGTCCAATCATCTTCCTGATCCTTCGGCTATAAATACCTCGTCAAACCATATGAGGTACACATTCATTCACTCATAATCATTCTGACTACACTTAGTCTACTTAGTTTTCAGTACTTTCTCCTTTTCGAACGTTACTGATTCTCACGCCGGAGGGTGGTTACAGGAAAACCCCCCTCTTGTCCCTCCTGTAACGAGACTCACGTTGTCTGTTTTGCAGGTTCCGATCACTGGGCTTTGGGAAGTTGTACTCATACCGTGTTAGTAGTTATCCGTATTTTACCCTGTGGATTCATTGGATCCAGGACCCATACCCCAGGATTGGATCCGTGTTTCTTCAGATCGGTAAAAACAAAAGGACAATGCATCCCATCGTCCTTTTTTTTACTTTATGTGTATCGATCGTCAACTTACCACACCAATAATATCTTCCTTCTTAGTTAGAAAAAAAAGACGTATGAGATGAAAATTAAGAGAATTTAGATGAAAACTAATTATAACTTTTCAATAAGTTAATTAATTATAAAATATAATTTATTACATTTTTCCTCTCACACTTAAAATAGTATCAAACATTTTATTACTTATCAATAAGTTATAAGTTGATAAAATAAGCAATCCCGAATACCCCCGAAATATTATACCTTCATTTAACAAAAGAAACAATTTTTTTTTCTTTCCCATTTTTCTACTGTAAAAACAATTTGATTTCATTCATAAAAGGTTTAAAGTGTATCATGTTACAAAGAAACATCGTATCTAGGCACAGACATCTCTCGTATTATTCGAACTCCACATTCGCGCCATCGTTACTGCACTCAAAACACATTCATTTTCTCAATACCCAATACAATAATCCGTCAAATTCGACTTCTTCAACACAATTATCCAATGAATCTTCAGTTACCAACCACTTTGAATCCCTTATCAATCGGTATCAGTACTCTTCTTCCCATCAGGATTCCAACCAACTCCATTTACATATTCTCAAGAATGGTTACACTTATGATGTCTTCTTACTCAATACCCTTATTAACATCTATGCAAAAACAGGTGAAATGCTGTCTGCACGTAAAGTGTTCGACGAAATGCCTGTGAGAAACTCGATTTCATGGTCATGTTTGATATCAGGGTATACCCGTAACAACATGTCTAATGAGGCTTGTACTGTTTTTCGGGACATGATTCGTGCGGGATTCCCACCCGTTCATTATGCCATTGGTAGTGTTCTGAAAGCTTGCCAGGCTTTAGAGTCTCATGGGATTCGATTTGGGCGGCAGCTTCATGGGTTTGTTTCGAAAACATTGAATGCTTTTCATGAAGTCGTGTGTAACGGGCTGATTTCGATGTATGGGAATTGTATGGATTCACCCGATTATGCCTTTTGTGTTTTTGATCAAATGCAAGTTAGAAGTTTGGTGTCGTGGAATTCGATTATTTCGGTTTATTCTAATAAAGGAGATGCGGTCTGTGCTTTAAAACTTTTTTCTGGTATGCAAGAATCGGGATTACATCCAACCGAGTATACATTTGGAAGCATAATAACAGCAGCTTCCATGTTATCTGAAATCAACTTGTTTCCACTCGAACAAGTTATGTGTACAATACAAAAATCTGGATTTCTTTTTGATCTGTATGTGGGAAGTGCTTTGGTGAGCGGGTTTGCAAGATCAGGCCAAATTTCATTAGCAAAAAAAATCTTTAATTTAATGGATGTTAAAAATGTTGTATCGATGCACGGGCTAATGGTCGGGCTAGCAAGACAAAAACATGGAGAAGAAGCGCTTGAAGTGTTCGTAAAAATGAAACCTATAGTAAAATTAACATCTGATTCTTATGTGATTCTTTTGAGCACTTTTGGTGAGTTTTATAATTTGGATGAAGGTGGAAAAATGGGTAAGGAGGTTCATGGTTATGTTATCCGGAACGGATTAACCAATTCCAATGTTGCGATTGGAAATAGTTTAATAAACATGTATGCCAAATGTGGATCGGTTAAGGATGGTTACTCTGTGTTTAAACTTATGATAAACAAAGATGAAGTTTCATGGAACTCCATTATTACCGGTTTTGATCAAAATGGGTGTTTTATTGATGCGGTTAAGATGTTTTGTGAGATGAGAAGAAGTCAATTGAAGCCGGGAAACTTTACAATAATCAGTGCTTTGAGTTCATGTGCACGTTTGCAGTGTTTAAGGTCAGGTGAACAAATACACTGTGAAGGTGTTAAATTTGGACTTGATAGAGATGTTTCGGTTTCAAATTCTCTCGTTGACTTTTATTCTGAAACGGGTTGTCTAAATAACTGCAAGAAAGTGTTCTCATTTATGCAAGAATATGATCAAGTTTCTTGGAATTCGATCATTGGTGCGTTTTCTGATTCTAGTTCTTTAGTTTTTGAATCTTTTGAGTATTTTAAGGAAATGTTGCGTGATGATTGGCGTCCTAATTTGATAACCTTTGTAAATGTTTTTGGGGCAATATGTTTTGAACATGAGCTGGTTAGACAAGTTCATGGGTTATTACTAAAATGCCCTTTTGCTGATGAAACCGCGGTTGAAAATGCGATTATTATGTGTTATGGGAAATGTGGAAAAATGGATGATTGTGAGAAAGTTTTTTCAAAAATGGGAAACCGAAGAGACGAAACGAGCTGGAATTCAATGATTTCCGGCTACATACATAACGAGGAGTTGGCTAAAGCAATGGACTTGGTCAAATTTATGTTGACCAATGGTCAAAGATTGGATTGCTTCACTTTGGCTAGTGTTCTTAGCGCGTGTGCATCAGTAGCAACATTAGAGCGCGGTATGGAAGTCCATGTGTGTGCAGTTAGGGCTGACGTGGACGCTGACATAGTGGTCGGTAGTGCACTCGTTGACATGTATTCAAAATGTGGAAGAATCGAGTACGCGTCGCGTTTCTTTAATCTAATGCCGGTGAAAAACGTCTATTCTTGGAATTCGATGATATCAGGGTACGCGAGGCACGGAAACGGAGATAAAGCGTTAAAGATTTTTGAAAAAATGAAACTCGAAGGTCACGTTCCGGATCATGTGACGTTTGTTGGCGTTTTATCAGCTTGTAGCCATATGGGCTTAGTTGACCAAGGGTTTGACCATTTTAACTCCATGAGTGACGTATACGGGCTAACCCCAAAAATGGAACATTTTTCATGTATGGTGGATATTCTTGGACGTGCGGGCCAGCTGGACAAAATGGAGGATTTTTTAAACAAAATGCCAATGAGCCCGAGCGTACTGATCTGGCGAACCGTGCTTGGAGCTTGTTGTAGGTCAAACAGTGAACAGGCCATAACGTTAGGTAAATGGGCCGGATCAAGGTTATTGGAACTGGACCCGTATAATGCGGTTAATTACGTGCTTCTTTCTAACATGCATGCGGTTAAAGGCCAATGGGAAGATATGCGAAGGACTCGGTCTTTAATGAAGTTAGCAGAAGTTAAGAAAGAAGCTGGTTGCAGTTGGGTGAGTATGAAAGATGGCGTTCATGTTTTTGTTGCTTCTGATAAATCACACCCTGAAGTTGATGATATTTACAAAAAGGTCCTCGAGCTGCAGGGGAGAATGAGGGAGATGGGATACGTGCCCGAGGTTAAATACGCGCTTCATGATCTTGAAACCGAGAATCAAGAGGAGGTTTTGAGTTATCATAGTGAGAAACTTGCTGTGGCTTTTGTTCTTACAAGGAAGTCAGAATTGCCCATTAGAATAATGAAGAATCTTAGGGTTTGTGGTGATTGTCACACTTTTTTGAAGTATGTTTCAAAGATTGTTAGTAGGTTGATAGTTGTTAGAGATTCTAATAGGTTTCATCATTTTGTTGATGGCAAGTGTTCTTGTGGGGATTATTGGTAATTATATATGGGACTGTTAAGACTTGTGATAAATTGCAAGAGTGACTGTTGTGTAATAGTTAGTTAGGATCACAGTTTTAATGTTATAATATTTAAGAAATTGAAAATCGAAAAACTGTAATGATATCAAGTCTGATGTAATAGTTAGTTTAATTGTTCAGGTTCATCACTTAGATTTTAATAGTTTATTTGATCAATTAGGTTGAGTTAGAATAGGATTAGTATTTGATTAGCATATATAGAATACATGTAAAGGTTTATATGTGTTGAGTTTTAGTCTAGTTGTGTCCGAAAACGAGCTATTGTGTGTTCTTGATTATTGGTTTGAAGTCTGGGTCAACAAAAACAAGGCCTAAGCCAAAAAAAAAAAAAAAAAAAAAAACTGTACACAATAAGAAATGTTTTTGGAAATTTCAACAAGTTTTAACAAATTACTAGATATATGAGATACCTATATTTTACCCAATGCTGAAAACTAATAAGTTATCGGATATCTAGCACTATAGACGGAATGTGAGATACAATTTTATGTTAGAGAAATTAATTATACTATATATGAAATTACAACTAATGCTATAGTACCAATCTCTCATTAGTCCAAACATCAAAGTACAAGAGAGGTCTCACGCAGTTGTCTGCTACAATGTTACTTTCTTTTTAATAGTCAAACTTATCGTTAAAAAACTAAACTGTTTAAAAAAATAAGATCCACTCGATATTGAACTTTCAAGTTTTAGGGCTACTCGGCTTCAAGTTTTTTGCGTGTGTTTGAACATTCAGTTTCAAGTTTTTAAAGCGTAGAAGACTACTAGTCTACGTTACATAACACTTCAAAAAATGACCAATAAAAATCAATATTATTTTATTTTATATATTTACTAGTTTTTGGCCCCCGTATTACGGGGGTTGTTTTGTTATAATATTTATTTATATTATTTTATTGTATGAAAGTTAATAATATACTTATGATTTGATGATAAATTGTTTCACAAATAAATGAGACGTTATAACCCGGTTTAAAAGCTATATGGTTTTGATGAGACCCAAGACCCGTTTATTATTATTATTACTATGAAATTGGTTTTTTAATTATAAATAATATTTATGAAAGTTAATAATATACTTATGGTTTGATGAGACCCAAGACCCGTTTATTTTTTTTATTACAAATTGGTTTTTTAATTTAAATAATATATATCTTTTTTAAAATAAATAAGATATTATTTTTTATTATATCCTATTTTATAAGATTTTTACATAAATAATTAGGTGAGAATAATTTTTAATTTAGTGAGATGTTATAACCCGTTTAAGGAATATCTGGGTTTGGTAAGACTCATACCCATGAATTCGGGTCAAATGCATGAGAAGCCTCCGTTTAAAAATCAAGCAAATTTGATGACTCCAAAAAAAAGGAAGCGACCACATCGCGACATATAGGATTTTTATTTCTTCGTTTATATATATTATAGATTTCATAAATAAGTTATTAAGTTAGATATGATTAACATAGCGTCTCTCTATTTGAGGTTTTATGATGATTCTGGACTCCAAAACCCTAATTTAACAGAAAGTCAAAACCTTGGGGTTTATAGAAGAGACTTTGTTTGTTATCGGTCCGGGTTTAATCAGCCTAGAAAAAGGCGAATGTGGAACACCCGAGAGATAGGAAATCAGTAAGATGTGGTTGTGATGCAAAGTTATATTTAACTAAAGAAATCGTTGATAATGTGACACAATGGTATGTTTCACAGTTTAGTAATATTCATAATCATGAATTATTAGAAGATGATCAAGTACGCCTTTTGCCCGTGTATAGGAAAATTCAAGAACCTGATCAAGAACGCATTCTTTTACTTACTAAAGCGGGATTTCCCGTTAATCGGATATTAAAAGTATTAGAATTGGAGAAAGGGGTTCAACCGGGTCAATTGCCGTTTATAGAGAAAGATGTTAGAAACTTTGTGAGAACTTGCAAAAAAACCGTTCAAGAGAACGATGCATTACTTACCGAGAAACGGGAAATCGACATGTTAGCGGTTCTTGAAAGTTTTAGAACTGCAGCACAACGGGACGATGGGTTTATCTATAATTACACGACTGATGAAAATGGCAAAATTGAAAATGTTGCGTGGGCTTATGGGGATTCGATTCGGGCTTTTTCGGTTTTTGGAGATGTGGTTACGTTTGAAACGACTTATCGGTCCATAACGTATAATATGCTTCTTGGTGTGTGGTTTGGGATTGATAATCAGGGTCGGGCTTTTTTGCTCGGGTGCGTTTTGCTTCAAGATGAAACTTCTCAGTCGTTTTCGTGGGCCCTACAGGTTTGGTGTTAAAATCTCATCATGATCAAACTGAACTAAAAAACCGAAAATTCAATTTTTGGGTTTTTGAAAACCCTTTGATTTGGGTTTTTTTGGTTTTTGATTTTCACAATGGATTCAGTTCGGTTTTGCTATTCAGGCTTGAATTTTTTGGGCCATAAAATGGTCCAGCATAATGAATTCGGGTCGATTTTTTTTGTTAAGAAATGATTAATTAATTATTATATATTTGGGCCTAAAGTTTTTAGGCTACACCAATTATTATTTTTCATAAATTAATAAACATTCAATGATAAAATTTACAAGTTACAACCTGTAAATTCAATAATTAAAGTCGGTTTTTACGAGTTCAGTTCTGTTATAAAAGTCAATTCAGTGTGGTTTTTCGGCTTTCAGTACATGCCAAAAATGAACTGGAAATTCATTTTCTGAAAAATCAATAAACAAACAGTCGGCTTTGGGTTGGATTCGGGGGTTATTCCGGCTATTTCGGTTACGGATCGGTTATTATTTGTTCCTTTTGTGTCTTCTTATTGTGATCACGTATCTAAACAGGCTTTCATTCGATTCTTGAGAGCAGGGGCGGATCTACGGTAGTAACGGGTGGTTCCGCGGAACCACCCGAGTTTCGAAATTATAGTGTATTTATATATAGAAAATAATAAAGGAACCACCATATAAATTATACTGGAACCTCTTAAAAACATATAAAGTGCTTGCCCGGATGGTAGTTTGTGGGTTTTGTAACCCGGAGGTCGCAGGTTCTATTCCCGGTTTTTTTTTCTTACTATGTTACCCTAACTGATGTTAGGGTTTTTATAACAAACATAAGCAAAGCAGCGCCTCTCTTCGCAAACAGGCAACAGCAGTCGTCCGCCGCCGTATATGACCACCGTAAGCCACTGACCGCCGTCCGCCGGCGCCAGCAGCCTCCCTCAGCCACTCCCGCTGCCCGCCTGCCCCGCACAACCCCTGACCAACCAGTCTATCAGTCTATCAGCCACTCACTCTATCAGTCTATCATTCTATCAGCCACTCATCCCGTCTTTGATCCCCGTCCTCCTGCCACTGCCTACTCTTACTCGGAGTCTCGAATCCTGCCACTTTGAAGGTAATAATTCATTGTTAAATGTTAATTGTTCATAATTGTTAAGTGTTAACTACTTAATTGTTAAGCTATTTGTTAAATTTAGTTTTAGTTTGTTAGATTATTGGTTTTAATTTGTTAGTTTGTTAGTAACAAATTATGAATGGTTTAGCGTATTTTTATTATGTGTTTTTTAATTTTTAATGACGGTGTCTCTTTTATTACTTTATCGTATTTTTATTATGTAATGAACTTTTCCCGAACCATCGAACCGAACCGAACCTCAAACCGACCCGGAATTTTATATATCCGACTCGGTGAAATTGAAACATATAAAAGTAGTGCACCACCCAAAAAAAATTCCTGAATCCGCCACTGCTTGAGAGGGACCCACCCACAAACAATTGTAACCGACCTAGATCCAGGCCTAAGAGATGCGATAGCATCCGAGTTACCAAACACTAAACACGTGATTTGCATATGGCACGTGATATCTAAACTATCGAGCTGGTTTTCTTTGCCACTCGGGTTGCAATATCCCGAGTTCAAAACTGAGTTTGAGTTGGTGTGTCATCTTGAAAACATTGAGGATTTCGAGAACCAATGGAATCACCTCGTGGCCCGATTTGGAATTGAATCAGATAAACATGTGGCTCTTCTGTTTTCTTATCGAGCTTTTTGGCCCGTTGCTTATATTAGAGGTTATTTTCTGGCCCGTACAATGACAGTAGAGTATGTGAAGTCGGTTGATAAATTTATGAAGAATATTTTGACTCCACATTCATCTTTCAAGAGTTTTTATGAACAGGTTCGTTTTAGGGTTTGTTTTTTAAACTCAGTTTGTGATTAAACTCATAAAGACGGGTCGGGTTGACCGGGTCAGAAGTCAAGACAAGTGTGTTCAATACTTAAAAGTTAAAACCTACAAAATCATCTATGTTTTAAAAAAAGTACGATTATTATTGTAGCGAAATTATTTTTTGAGTAAATTACTCAGATGGTCCCTGTGGTTTGCTAAAATTTCATATTTGGTCACTAGCTTATATAATTTATGGAATCGGTCCTAGTTGTTTGCAAAATCGTCACGCTTTTCGTTCCTGGGATGGATTTCAGCTAAGTTTTCAGGTTTTTAAAAAAATGACAATTTTACCTTTTTACTAAAAACAAAAGGGGAAAAAATTGAAAAAATGGGCAAAAACGTGTTAGATGGCTGATCGGCTGATCCGACCTGTTTGCACTCATCTTAAAAGTTACATTCTTTGACCTGAACCCGTTTTGACCCACCGACCCATTGCCACCTCAGGCTTCTTTCTTACACTTAGTCAAGAAGGTTGTTTTCTTTTTATAGTGCTCATTATTCAAGCTCAGTTTTCTAGATGTTGCATATTTGATCCAAACGGATAAAGTTTTAATATTTAACGGGTTGTGTGGGTCGAAAGTCACCTAAAGTGTTTTTTAATGCTTAAAACCTCAAACCGCTTTATTAAAAAAGTCAGATTAATTATTGTTTAGCAATATAGGTTCATCATCTTGTTTAATACATTATATTTGTTTATAATGTTTAAAACATAACGATCAATAAGTGTTGACTTCTGCTTTGATCTGTTTGTTATTTTGCCACATCTGCGGTTTTTTTCTTTCACTTAATCCAGAAAGTTGACATTTTTACCCTCTTCATCAGGTAAGTGTATCTGCAAATGCTGCTTTTCAAAACAAAGAAAGGGTGCCAAGTTTACCCTTAAAGACATGTTTACCCTTGGAAGAACACGCTCGAAGCATTCTTTCACCTTTTGCGTTTAACGCTTTACAACAAGAACTTGTGCTATGCATGCAATACGCAGCAACCGATATGTCAAACGGATCGTTTCTTGCGAGACATTATAATAAACTTGAAGGGGAGTGTCTGGTAATCTGGAAACCAGATAATGAACAAGTTCATTGTTCGTGTAAAGAGTATGAACACTCAGGTATTTTACGCAGACATTCGCTTCGAGTACTTGTACTAAAAAACTACTTTCAAATTCCCGACAAATATTTCCCGCTGAGGTGGCGAATCGATAGTTCTTTAGTCATATCTGATGATCATATAACGCCTCAAGATAACACGGATGAGTGTTCTGAGGCGTTTCATTCTCTCACTTCAACTTTATATTCAGAATCAATGATTTCCAAAGAGCGGTTTAACTATGTTCATAGAGAGTTGACTCAGATTGTTGAAATTGTTAGAAACATGCCTGTTTTTGATGAACTTGCTCTGCATTTGGCACCTAATAATGCTAGTGAATTGTAGGTATTTGAATTATTGTGTATTCTTTTATGTTTCTTATGATATTTATTGGGAAATGTTTTGTAGTATGATCATGGTAGATGTTACATAAATAAAACATGAGTCTTTGAAAAGTTTGTAAATGTAGTGTAAAGTTATTTCAGGAACACTCTCTTGGTGATATAATGGATTTTGGCTGGCTTTAAGAGAGCGGTCCCTGGTAGTCTAATAGACGTGTTCAAAATCTGTTAAAACACGATCCGACTACTGGCGCCTCACGAGCTAGAACCACCTCCTCCCCCGACTCCTCTATTGGCCTTTCTACCGGCTCCTTTACCACTATATTTATTTGAATACTTATAGTAGAGTGTGAAAATTGAGTAAAAATGTTGTGTTTTTTGTTTGAAGAGTGTAAAACAATGGAAGAGATCAAGAGAGAGATGTTTTTAATTGGAAAGTATCAAATAAAAAGGGGTAATTTAATGGGGAATATAGTCGTTCAACGGCTATATTTGTTTGATAGTTCGCGGGTTCCACCTCCTGGATTTCATACCCTCACATCAATAGTTATGGGGGTGGCGGCGGTGTTCCCGCAAAGCCGAGGTACCTGTGATGGTTTACCCGCTTCCACCCCACCACCCTTACAGATAATTTCATCTAATAAACTTATATAGAAATATTTCATGATATTTCAAAAATTATAAGTTTGAATAATAAATGTACTTACGTAAGTTGATATTATGTAAATTTAAAAATAATATAAAGATTTCAATTTTTCTAAACAAGTTTAGGAACTATAGCTGTTATAATTAAGTTGGTATTCTATAAAAGGATATAAAAGTTGAGGTTTTTAAAAACTGTTAATTTATAAAAATAAGTTTACTCTCTGAAAAAATGACATATATGTTGAAAGTTTATAATGAGTTGTTCTTTGAAAACTAAGAAATCATAATGATATAAAATTAAAGCTTCTAAAAATGAATTTAGGTATAAAATGATACAATATTGGATTTTTGTGAAATGAAATAATTAAAAACTTATTACGATTTAGTGATTTTAAAGTCATTGTTAAATAATATTAGGTTAAACTTAAAAATGAAGTAATAACCAACTTTCCAACTAATCCACTTAGGTTAGTTAAAGTTAACTGGTGTCAAATAGTTTCATTATCGATATTCCAAGTTTGAGTAATTTTTATGGTTGAAAAATGCTATTATGTATATTGAAATAATTTATTTTTTTTATTAAACTACCCTTCAAAGATTTGGCTGCAATTGTTACTTTCATCCAAAAGGATTTTTTTTTTATATTATTATTATTCTTTTTTTTTTTTTTTTTGCATTTGAAACCTTAAAGTTTTACGGCTTTTGTCGTTTTTATCTAATTACTTAACCTCGTATATTTTAACATTAAGTAAGGGGTATTTTTGTTTAATAACGTTGGAGTGACATGACAAGTATTCGGTTATATGATCAGTTCTAAAAAATAGCGTATGAGGAGAGTATAATGTTAAATGATACTCAATCTGATTAACCAAAACATACATATATGTTTACCTAGTACCATAGCATAAACGTTTTCTTTTTATTTTCTTTTGTCCTTGGTGTATTTCACTAATTTTTTGTTTACTAGTTTAATTTCCTTAGTTAACAAAATTACATATAAAAAAATAAAAAATAGTAAGAAAGATATTTAAGAATCACAACTGATAATTTCTATAAAAAAAATAACAAGTATATCTAGTAGACTAGTGCCTAACAGGTTATTAACCAATACAAAACAAAGGGCATTAAGCTAGATATGAAGATAAATAAAATTGAGAGTATCAATACTACATCCATACTCATCCTATTTGTAATCTCTAGAACTATCTAATTTACTTGGAAAGTCCCTAATTGAAGGTTGTATATAACAAGAGCAATTAACAAATAATTTCTCCCTGCGGGGATTTTCATCTTTTATTATCTTGACAAATTTTACTTATAAATTTTGATGAATTGTCGTTTAAAATGTAAACTTTTTGTTAACTTTTTAAATTCGAAGGATACAATTAACTAAAAATGAGAAACTTTTAGATTTTTAGAAAATATATACATAGAAAAACCTAGAACCTTTATCGTTAAGTTTTATAATAATATTTAAAAAAAATAAAATTCAAAAAAATATAACACAAAACATATTTTCATAAACCGTGTTGTTTTTTTTTTCTTCTAATGTAATTATATGTCACTTTCAACACGACCAAGACCTAGCCTTCTTGCCACCCCACCTTACCCCCAAATTCCCATTAAACTTTCTCTCAATTTCATGTTTCTCCTCTCTATATATGTAAACATTGTGCACACACATAACATATATTATTATTATTATTTATTACACTTAACATATATTAATATTACAGTTACAAAGGGTATCAGTCTTTGCAACAATGGAGAACAATTCAGACGGTGCAGCAAAAATACCATTTTACAGTTTCTCCATCTTTATCGTCTTATTCGTTTATTCACTAACTTTGGGTTTAAATGTCACAAACTTTCTTGACATCAATGACAAACACTGCATTTTTTTGCTATTCTAATCTTGCTGTTTCTTGATTCTGGTACCAATCATGTAGCACCAAAGTTGATTGAATGTGATAATATTTTCGAGACCAAGTGAAGAGGTAGGTCCCAGCAGAGCCTAGTTGGACCCGCAAGACTCACCTTGAAGAGGGACGTCTGCGCAGAAACCAACTGGATCCGCAGGACCAACCATGCTCAGAGACGTGACGTCCTTACGCGCAGTACGCAAGCTGGTCCCGCAGGAAATGCCTCCCGATGGTGAAGGACTCCGCCTGTCCCCGCAGCCTCGGATACAAGCCATCAGGGAAGGCCACCCGCGCAGCAGGGCTACACGCACAAGGCACTTAGCTCTCAATCACTCAGTGTCACCTGAAGGAATGAGCGAAGCCGGGAACTATCCCGCACAAGGGCGGGAGGGGGAATACTCCCGCCCAAATAAGCCAGTCCGTACGATACAGGAAGATCTTCTGTACTGTACCTGACGAGGTATGGGAAAAAGATCTGACTAAAGATACGACAGCTTATTGACAACAGTATGGCGAGCAGCATGCTCCTGCACTGTATGTCACTATTAGCCGCTGCCTACTCACCAACTACTGCCATACCACGTGCGTAGCCGTCAGTTGGTGGAACAGGAATAGTATACAGCAGGCCTGGTCGCTATCAGCCGCTACCTACCCACCAACTACCAGCAGGGCACGTGCGTAGGCTACTGTTGGTGGAACAGGAACACTGTTGCAGCCGGCCATACCTCTTTGGAAACCTACCTTCGGCTATAAATACCACAAATGGTATGACCATCTCATCTTATCATATCTTACTACATTATCATATTATACCTGATATCTGCTCTAGCAATCTCTTAATATACTTTTATATTTAAAGAGCAATCTAGTCTGATTCTCACGCCGGAGGGTGGTCACAAGGAGGAACCCCCCCTTCTCAGTGACGAGCTCACGGTCTGTTTTGCAGGTTATCAGAAGAACCATCTTCCAAGGGTCTAACCCCTCGTGGGAAACATCTCTCCAACCCCCAGGTTACCAGTAATCTGTCCGGGGTCCGGTTAGTGTTTCTTCATTGGCGCCATCCGTGCATAAAGCTAGAACTTTATTTTTCTCCAGTTTTTTCAAACTTTCTACAAAAGATGGTTAGAGAAATTCCGGTAACCAAAACCCCAGCTACTGGGGTGAATACCGGTAACACAGTTTTTACAAACACTACCCCGGTTACCCAAGCCGGGACAAGTGAAGTAAATTTTACGAACACTACCCCAGTTACTCAAGCTGGGGCAAGTGCAGTAAATGATCGCCTACTGGGATCCACTGATACCCAGGTTGAGAAACGAAGAGTCCCCCGCCAAACTCTCGATGAAGTCAAGGCATGGGCGGAGGCACGACAAAAGGAATTCCAGGCTGAGTTGGACGAACGCTTGCGTTCCGTCCAACAGGCTGACGAATTCGAAGATTACTTGGATGACTCGGAGGAATCCGACTCCGACGCGAACCCTCGCCATAGGGCAAAAGGGAAGCGTAAGGAAATGGAATCCCAACCGAAAAGGCATTTTGGACAAGCCTTCAAACCAAAAAGCACAGGTGGAAGTCCACGGACTTCTCCAAAACGTTCAGACCAAACATTGCAAATGCAGGAACGTCCAAGTTTGCAAGGCACATTGCGGAAGCAATCGCCCCAAAGAGTGCCAAACAAATGCCTAACATAGGCACATATGACGGTATATCTGATCCAGACGATCATTTGAACAGGTTCATAGCTGGGGCAACCGTCAGCAATTGGACGGAACCCACGTGGTGCTACATGTTCCAAATGACCCTTGTTGGGGCTGCTAGAGCTTGGTTTGATCGTCTACCGGTCAACCACATCTACGACTGGGCAGACTTCCAGCAGAAGTTTAGCCAACACTTCAGCCAGCAACGGAAGTATACCGAGGAGCAATGGACAATCCTCAAATGCATACGAGAAGAAGATGAATCTCTGCCAAACTTCATCACTCGCTTCAACTCAAAGAAGCTAAGTTTGGGCAATATCAGCGAAGATCTTGTTCGCGCTGCCTTCATCCAGGGCGCGCATGACCCAGAGCTCATCCGCACCCTAACGGGTAAAGATGGCATGCCATCCACATGGGATGCCATCATGACAGCAGCAAAACGCTATGCGGAAACGGAGAAGCAACTGGGTAGAGATCTCCCACAGAGCACAAACCTCTACACTCAGAAAACGAGAGAAGACAACGTCCTCACCGCCCGATTAAATAAAAAGCGGAAGCTAGGCATTTGGCAGTCAAGGGTAAACTTTGACACCTCATCCGGCTTGCAACATCGATTGGGCGGAAGGGATAATGTACATCCGCACCGGAACTCCAGATGGACGCCACTCACCAAGAGCGTCACCGAGATATTCGCTACTGAAGAGCTCCCGTGGCCAAAGCCTCCAATAATCCGACATCGTCACGATGCTGATCGGAGCAAATACTGTGACTTTCACAAGACAAAAGGCCACAACACTGAAGAATGCACAGACGTAAAAGACATGGTTGAAGCATTCGTCAGAGATGGGACGCTCGCGCACCTCGTGGCGCAATAAAAGCTGAGCAGGCGGGTGCGTATAGAACCCCAGCTGGGGAAAACACGAAGCAAAATTCCGGCTTCAACATCGAGACTACATGCTGCGTAAAGAACGAGATCCCGAACCAGGTGCGTATCGGCTCGATGGCACTCCCATCCCAACAACATGGAAGGGAGCTCATTTACACAGTTTGCATGTAAATCAATTCCAATTTGTAAAGAAAAGGCCAAGAGCCACTTCTAATGGAAATGATTCTCTTTAAGAACATCGAAGCTGATGATTTTACATTTATACTTTTCTGAACACTAATATGCCGGTTTTCACCGCATAATTACGTGGTCATTGCGTGGGAAGGCGGTTCTACCCGCACGAACCCAATAACGTGACAAACCTTCACGCAGGTCAGTTGAAGGGGAAAAAGTTCAGCACCCAAAAATGAAAGTGCCGGTCTATCCGCACCAATCATAACGAGGAAACTGAATAAAAACCTATCAACAACCGCGCGTCGAACGGTTAAACTATGCAACACTGGTGACGGCACACATTACGTGAAGTCGTTGCGTGGGAAGGCGGTCCTACCCGCACGAACCCAATAACGTGGCAAACCTTCACGCAGGTCAGTTGAAGGGGAAGAATTCAATTATCCCATCAAATGAAAGTGCCGGTCTATCCGCATGAATCATTAAAGGAAAATGAACACTAACCTATTGACAACCGCGCGTCGAACGGTTCAAAACAAATTCCTAAAAGGATGAGGAAAACCTACACGCAGGTCAGATAAGGGTAAAGTTTTGCCATCCTACTAAGTGCAAGTGACGGTTCTACCCGCACAATCACGAAAGGGGAAGCAAAACTTCACACCTATTATCAACCACGTTCAAAGGTTAACTTATCCTCAAAAGATGAGGAAAACCTACACGCAGGTCAGATGAAGGTTAAAGTTTAGCCATCCTACTAAGTGCAAGTGACGGTTCTACCCGCACAATCACGAAAGAGGAAGCAAAACTTTAACCCATTATCAACCACGTTCAACAGGTTAACTTATTCTAAACACTTGGAAAATTGCTAATTTAAACTAAGTATGCAAGTCATAAGTTTATAAAGCAAGGAACCCAAAGAAGGAAATAACAATCTTATACGCAAAAAGATTTATATTTCACAAATGAATTATTACAATGGCCGGGTAACTACCCGCCTACGAAAAGAAAAATAAATACATCCGTACAAGACTATCCTAGCAATGGGAAGGGATCTTCGGGATCAAGCCTCAGGGCCGCCTCCACTTGGACCCGCTCCATCGGAAGAACGGGGCGGTTCGAGGAAGGCTTTAAGGACGGCTAACCCATCATCAGCAGCAGCTACTTGGTTCACCTTCTCCACCACTGGATGCGGGAAGGCAGCATATTGATTTACTGCTTGGTCATATATGGCTTCAGTGTCAACATTGTACAAAGGGAAGTTGGAAGGCGGGAAGCCTTTCTCAACGAACCCTAGACCAAGCAGGAAGCCAGCCCGTTCCCCATCCTCGTGAGAAGCGTTGAGGGCTGCGCTCATCGCATCGTCGTAGGATGTCTCTGAGAAGACACGATGCACAACCTACAAAGAAAATACAAGTGTCAAACACCTTTTCTATGAACAAAGGAAAGCGTGAAGACGTAAAGCTAAAATACCTGAGGCAACGCTTCTCGAAGAAGCCATTCCTTGGCAACCAGGGCTTGGGTGCAGGCGCGTTCGGCTTCGCTTTTATTGAGGTTGGCAAGTTGCACTTCCTTTGCAGCAGCCTCTTCAACGCCCTTAAGCTTCCGCTCTGTGTGGTCAAGCACGCCCCTCTGGTCCAGGATCTCTTGGAGCTTCTTGGCATCTTCCATGGCCAAGGCATCATGAGCACGTTGGAGAGCCTCTAATTGGGCCTTGAGCTCCTCGTTCTCCATGCGTAAAGGCTCAGCAACGGCTTCAGCCTTGGTAGCCCTCTCAGTCGCGTTCCTCGCAGTCTCCTTAGCCAGCCGAAGCTGTTCGTTAACAGCTTGGGCAGCCTTGGAGCGGGCCTCGAGTCGCGCTTGAACTTCAACCTCGAGGGCCTTGAAAGCCTTCTCCTTCTCCGCAGCAGCTGCGGTCAATCGTTGGTTCTCCTCCCGAAGAGCACGCGCCTGAGATACATCCTTGGCGCGAGCTGCTTTCAACTTGTCGTTTTCACGACAAAGCAGCTCGACGCGCGGCTGCATCCGGGCTTGGAGAACCCGAAGCTCATTGGTTAGCCTACCCTCCTGGTAGCTAGCCATGGCTTCCCCCAACGCACCATGGGGAGCAGCGTGGCGAGCCCATTCCACGCACTCCACAGGGGTGCGAAGGGTTGTTCCTCGGCGTATGTTCCATCGCGGAACATACACTTCATTGGAATCCGACACTGCAAAAAACAAAAAAGCAGTTAGGAAAGATAAAAAAAAAAATTTTAAGTGAAAAAGGGCCAAAGGAACCCTACGCACCTGTAGGGTCTATAACAGGCCGATAACCGCCGAACCCATCACCTGAACCCAAAGGAAACCCATCCAAAAGGTCAGGCAGATGGGAAGGTGGCAAAGACTAGCGAGTACTCCCATGCGTACCTGATGGGCCGGCCGTCGGTGCCGGTGGCGGGGGCATGGTGGCAGCCGCCGCAGTCGCTGCCGCAGAATCTGCAGCAATCGTAACCGCCGGCTCGGTGAAGGACGCCGTAAAAATCGCACTCACGGCCGGCGATGGCGTAAACTCGGCTGGAACAGTCGGCTCAGAGTGAGCAACTGAACCAGCGGGACCAGGCGCAGGCGCCTGGGTCGACGCCTCAGGTAGGCTGACCAAGCCTACCGTCATCGGCGGAGAGGTACTACTCGGTACTTCACCCTGGAATGCGTCAACATCCACGCCTGCACAAGAAGATAAGTGTTAATAAATTTATGAAGTGATAAATCTACAAAAAGAATGTTTGTACTTACGGGTTTTCTTGAGCCTGAACGTACGGAGGGGCGGGGACAAGCCCGATGGGGCCGGTCTCTTGACGCCGGTCACCGTCGTCGTCATTGGTTCTCCGAAGGTAACAGTCGTAGCCTCCGGAACAGTGGTCTTCTCACCACCGGGGTTCCCCGCCACCTCTTCACTATCTGACTCGGTGTCAGATAGAAGCACCGGATCAGCCGTGGAGGCCACCTTCTCCTTTCCCTTCCCTCCGGCAGCCTTCTTCTTCCGCACAAGGGGAGGACCATCTGCGGATTCCTCAGAAGAAGACAGGATGTAAGGATTTCCAGCAGCGGGTACAGCATTGAGGGGTTGAGGATAGAATATCGCCTTACCTGGCCGCCGGTGGCTCAGGATCTCTTGGCCCGGCGGATAGACCTCCACAAACCGATCCGCCGTTTGCTCCAGGATGGGCAACTCATTGTCGTCCAGAGCACGAGTGCCCACCCGCACGGGACCGTCAGCTTCCCGCGGGAACAGGAGCGACTCCAAATTATTCCCCTCTGAAAGAAAAGAAACAGTTAGAAAATAAACTAATATCAGCAAGAAAGACAAGACATACCATAAGGAATAGAGTTCAAACCGTATTCGAGAAGGATAGGAAACCGAGACGCCACCTTCCATACCCGGCTCATCCCCAGCAGCACCATCCCGGACTCCGCAAACCGGTAAACCGGAGATTGGACCCGGGATATCTTCGCGAACCATTCCGCCTCCTGGTAGCTGGAAGCGTGAAGGCTCGGAAGCGCTTGACCCTTCTTGAACTTCATGGCAATGGGGATGGCGCGGGCAGAGATGTAGAAGAACTCCCGCTTCCACGATCGGAGACTGCGCTCGGTCACGCAGATCTTCAAACCCTTAATACGGGTTGTCAGGGTGTACCACCCCTGGACGCACCTCCAAGTATAGAAGGTCATCAGGCGGTCCACGTAGGGCTCAATACCCAGAATCCGGCACACCCACTCGAAGTGCCGGATCTTGGCAATCGCCATCGGATGCACCTCGGTTAGGTGCACACCGTGCCTCTCCAGGACACGGTACATAAACTTTGTCAAAGGAAACCTAAGGTTCCCATAGACAAAGAATGCAGCATATACCCCGATCTTGCCACTGGGGGCATCGTACACAGTCTGGTGGGATTCAGGAAACTCAGGCTCAAGAGACTCAAGCATGAACTTCCTGACGATGTACTGGTACTGATCGACAGGTAGAGCACACTGGCACTCGCCAGCAGTACTCCTATCGTCGGCTACAGCTTCAGCATCATGAGAAGACATTTTGCAGAAAGAGTGATTTCGGGAAAATGCTTGCCTGAAAAGGGGAGTATTTGCCGGAAATCACTAAGAAGAAGAAGAAGAAAGGTGAAAGTGTGGATTACAAAGAGACCTCTCCCCCTTTATATACTAATCGCAATTAATGCGGTGAATTTAATGCGGAGGAGAGAGAAATCGGAGGTGCAATGAAACTATGACACGTGGCAAAAAGCAGGCTGGCAACAGCTGTTGACAGGACGTGTGCCAGTAATTTGGCGGCCACGCGCCCGAAAAATCGCGCCCACGCGCCGTAAAAAGTGTCTGGAATGACCATGTAATGTCACGTCACCATAACTTCCTGCACGTCCTGACACAGTCAGAAGAAACTGTCACACGACGTTTTAGAGGTTTGGACTGTTCCTATCTTTCCACCAACCTTTCGAATTTCAAAATTCAAAATTTAAAAATATTAAAAAGTAAGCGGGAAAATACCCCTTACCTTGGCAAACAAGTAACCGTAAGACGGATGCGGGTACAGTGTAAAGGCAAAACCCTTCACATACCTAGCACCCGCAGGGAATTGAAGCCAAGTAAACCTTGGCAAACAAGTAACCGTAAGACGGATGCGGGTACAGTGTAAAGGCAAAGCCCTTCACATACCTAGCACCCGCAGGGAATTGAAGCCAAGAAAACCTTGGCGAACAAGTAACCGTAAGACGGATGCGGGTACAGTGTTAAGGCAAAACCCTTCACATACCTAGCACCCGCAGGGAATTGAAGCCAAGTACCGCGGCAACCAAGTAACTATAAGACGGGTGCGGGTACAGTGTAAAGGCAAAACCCTTCACATACCTAGCACCCGCAGGGAATTGACGCCAGGAATACCTTGGAAGTAAAGTAACCGTAAGACGAGCGCAGGTACAGTGTTAAGGCAAAACCCTTCACACACCTAGCGCTCCGCTGGGAATTGAAACCAAGAAGGATCTTCTGGGCAATGCTTGCGGAAACGGAAATAACATCCCCGCATAGCGGGAACGTCGAGAACTACGTTGTTTGAAGCTCCAGGATGGAATTGGTGGTTTTAACATAATTGATCACTATGTTCAGAACTACCAAAACCTCATGGAGAATCCACACAAGTGGGACTCAACGCTCCTGACTTTTGAGGAGGTTACAGACCTGCCCGCATCATACCCAAAGACCAAGCAGGAAACTCGGGCATTTCTGCAAGTGACAAGGACTTCCGCGGGAAGAATCCCCATGGAAAACCTTAGAAAAACCCTTTTCAAAACCCTCTGCTTAAGTCCAAAAGTTCACCTCACTTTATTAAATACTCATGAGAAGAACATTGGACTGGGGGGACTTGAAGAGGTAGGTCCCAGCAGAGCCTAGTTGGACCCGCAAGACTCACCTTGAAGAGGGACGTCTGCGCAGAAACCAACTGGATCCGCAGGACCAACCATGCTCAGAGACGTGACGTCCTTACGCGCAGTACGCAAGCTGGTCCCGCAGGAAATGCCTCCCGATGGTGAAGGACTCCGCCTGTCCCCGCAGCCTCGGATACAAGCCATCAGGGAAGGCTACCCGCGCAGCAGGGCTACACGCACAAGGCACTTAGCTCTCAATCACTCAGTGTCACCTGAAGGAATGAGCGAAGCCGGGAACTATCCCGCACAAGGGCGGGAGGGGGAATACTCCCGCCCAAATAAGCCAGTCCGTACGATACAGGAAGATCTTCTGTACTGTACCTGACGAGGTATGGGAAAAAGATCTGACTAAAGATACGACAGCTTATTGACAACAGTATGGCGAGCAGCATGCTCCTGCACTGTATGTCACTATTAGCCGCTGCCTACTCACCAACTACTGCCATACCACGTGCGTAGCCGTCAGTTGGTGGAACAGGAATAGTATACAGCAGGCCTGGTCGCTATCAGCCGCTACCTACCCACCAACTACCAGCAGGGCACGTGCGTAGGCTACTGTTGGTGGAACAGGAACACTGTTGCAGCCGGCCATACCTCTTTGGAAACCTACCTTCGGCTATAAATACCACAAATGGTATGACCATCTCATCTTATCATATCTTACTACATTATCATATTATACCTGATATCTGCTCTAGCAATCTCTTAATATACTTTTATATTTAAAGAGCAATCTAGTCTGATTCTCACGCCGGAGGGTGGTCACAAGGAGGAACCCCCCCTTCTCAGTGACGAGCTCACGGTCTGTTTTGCAGGTTATCAGAAGAACCATCTTCCAAGGGTCTAACCCCTCGTGGGAAACATCTCTCCAACCCCCAGGTTACCAGTAATCTGTCCGGGGTCCGGTTAGTGTTTCTTCAATCATCATGATCATTATGAACATGAATTAGTAGAAATGAAACAGATTGAACAGAGTAAACAGAGTGAGATATTGGTTGCTGTTGATGATCAAGTTGAAGAACATGCAATAGTGGATAATATTGTAGTTGAGGTGGAAGAAGAACATGATGATAAAGATGAGTTTCAGCAGAAATGTGATGAATTTATAAAGAAAGTGAGACAAAGTATGCATCATGAAGTTAGCCAATATGTCATGATAGATTATCATGAATCCGTGGGTTAAGTTTATTTTCTGGACCTGTATATGCCTTTTTGATATTTTTTTTGTTATCATGTTATGTTTATACTAAACCTGTTAAGTTTATAAATTTAAATTTTTTTGATGTCACTACCGGAAATAAGCCTTTTTTTAACTATCATTTATAAAAGTAAGTTGGTACTAGATATTTGAAATAAGATATTTTATTAATAATAGGTAAGACATGTTGAAATTTTTTTATCTATACTATATATAAAGCATGAGTGAGGGACCTCTTAATATTTAAGATGTACCAAACTTGTTGCTTTTAGTACAAACTACAATGCATACAATTAAGACATTTTAAGGACAATTTTGTCTTTTGACAATTTTGTCTTTTAGCAAAGGTAAAATCATGTTATGGTTGATTTTTAAGTTATTCAAAATTAACTACAAGTTTGGTCCTTTAACTTTAGGCACATTTTGTTAACTTATATAATAGTTACATTTATACCCCTTATTTTAAACCAACTATCCCGACGACGTTTAAATGTTTATAACTTTTTCACACGCTAATATTTTTTTAAAAACATTATACCATAAAAACGAGTATTTTATTATCTTTAATTTGAGTATGATATTGCTATAATTTTTCTATTTTAAAACTTAACGTGTTACGTGATTACCATTAAAGACCGCAAACGAATCGGGCGGGTTTGGGTCATGGGTCTACAAGGTTAAGGTTGGAATGAGTCAATACAAAAAGGTTAATTTGGTTTGGGTCGGGACGGGTTTGGGTTGAAAGGGGTCAAGTCATAACAAATTTCGAGTTAGAATAATGTCAAACGGAACTGGTTGCGGGTCAAGACGAGTTCAACGTAGCGTTAAGTGCGCACCGACATCTGATTGCACGCGTACAATCGTTGTGTGACGTGATTACTAATACCAGTTAAGATTTCAATGCCGCAATACGAACATACTATCTTCGAGTTACGCGCATACTATTGGGAAGTCACGCACATGCAGAAACGGTAACGCCGGTTACGCATCTGATGACATGTTTGCATGCATACCGCGCTGCATCGCGCGGGCACGTAGCTAGTACTATGTAATACACGGGTTACCAACCTAGTAAAATATAAAACGGGTTATATTGATAAATTAGTGGCCTGGTAGGTTGATGTAAAGACCATTTTACTTAATAGATAACCAGGAATCTATGTGCAAATGATATGATTTGCATATTGAAGAGTATATATGTCAACTGGAAACGAGAGCCAATACTCCGACATTCCTAAACCCGGTTCCATGATATTTTAAAAAGCTGATTTGTGCATCTCTAATTGGAGCCAGGGTTGATTAAAAGCAAAAGACTTAAAACATGGGCTTGATGCACTTAAGTTTGGGCTTGATGGTGGGCTTCTTCTTTGGTTCATCATGGATCATATCATCAGAAGAAGCCGTGACATGTGGTCCAATTATATAAACATAGGAGAGAACGAGAGAGTAAGAAATTCTCATAGTTCTCTTTAAACCTATTATTCTTCTTCATCTTGGTCTTGTTTGCGTTTTCATCTCATTTGACGGTTCATCGATATTTAGAGTTTCATTACATTAACTCGTGTATTTCATGACTCATCAATAAATCACAATTAAAAGTTATTAGACATGATAAAAGTTTTAGCTATTAATAGATATGATAAAATATTCATTTCACATTAGTTTTATATATATGTTCAACACAACTAAGTTAGTGTTGAAACTAGGGCTGTCAAAAATGCTCGCCGCCCGTTCGTCGTTCGCTCGAAAATTGCTCGAAAAATGCTCGTTCGATTTCGGCTCGGTTTGGAAGTGAGCCGTTCGACTCGGTTCAGTTTAAAAACAATCCAAGCACGAGCAAAGCCTCGCTCGGTTTAAAAAAATTTAAAACCAAGCAAAACCAAGCCGAACCAAGCCGCTCGGTTTCAAACCGAACCAAGTTTGAGCATAAAGATATCGCTCGTTTCTTTAAATTCAATCCGCTCGTTTGGGCTCGCTTTCAAACCAAACCAAGTATGAGCATGTCTGCGTTCGGTTCGGTTCGTGAACAGCCCTAGTTGAAACCAAATCATGTTATAAAGCTGTAAAAAAACTATGACTAAGGGTTTGTTTGGCTAAGCTTTTATAAATTGTTTATTTGTTTTTTCAAAACAAATAAGCGGGAAAAAGCAAATAAACAAATAAACAATTTCAAAAGCTTCAATATTGAGCTTTACCAAATTATTTATTGACTTATTTGTTCTTCAAAAAGCAAATAAGAAATTTTCAAAAGCTAAGTCAAGCACCCGCTAAATACGTAACTTTTCAGATGTCATGATAAAAGTCTAACACTGTTTTCTCAAGTTCCACCTAATGAAAGAAAGGGAAAGAAAGGGATAGAAAGAAAGAAAGACATGTGTTCCCAAGTTTTATTTGGGAAAGAAAGGAAAGAAAAGATAAAAATTTTGTGTTCCGAAGTTTCGTTCAAGGAAAAAAAAATGAAGAGAAAATATGATGTTTCAAAGAGTGGATATTTTTCTTCCAATTTAGAAAAAATAGGATAAAAGAGAAGGAAAAGAAGTTGAGTTAAATGAAAGGAAATGGAAGTTTTCATTTTCTTTTATTTTTTTCGTTTACTGAACTCGGGAACAAAACGTAAAATCGAAACATGACATACAACAAAACTTTTTCTTTATAAAGATTAAAAAACAAATAAATCTTATACATGGTTAATGAAAAGTATGAGATTAAGTATAATATATATTATCTAACTTATAAGTAAATACATATAAACTGTGGTTATTACAAATTACATATTATTGATGTTAAACATGTAACTAATTTTTTATACAAATCAACATCTGTTCTATTAAAAAATACATAACAGGAATGCTAACAATTTTAAGTTATGTGAATTAAAAGAATGATAAGAAAATGATGTTACTTGTATGAACTATGAAGGGTCCAGCTTGCATCATTAATGGTGGGGGCACAGGATGAGAAGGTTGTACACTTGTACTTGCTAATTTACATTCAGCAATCTATGTCTATACTGTATCTATACACCACAGCCAAATCTATATATACACAGTAATCTACATCAATATATATTTATATAAGATAGAAGTTTGTAAGAAAAAGAAAAATGAATTATGACTTCAAAGTTTTTATTTTCTAATTTTAAAATATATTCACTATCTGCTTAGAGTTACCTTAATAAAAAAAACCAAGTTAAATAAGCTATGCGAGAACTTATGTTACGATGGCTAAGCCATGCGATAACTAAGATACGCAATAAGTAAGCTATGCAAGAACTTACACGATAGCTTTACTCTGTACGATAACTATATATCTTGGCGAGAAAACTCTAAATCTGATTCAATAGTCGCATCGAACGTTCGATCCATGAAACGAATCAAGATATGAACTTGATGAGCCTACATGCTCCAAGAACCACGGCCTCAAGTTTCGTGCAATTCAATCCATTAAATGTCAACCTCTTTGAAGAAAACATACATTTACATAAACTAGAGTCTTTAATCTGGATTTTATGATGATATTATTTCACTTCAATGATTTCCACCGATAAATCTACAACAAACACGATACTTAACAACTTGTAATCAAATCCCAATCCAAAACGAGTGTTTGGGCTCAAATTCTTGACTCTATCTCTTTCTCTATATATTTTCTCTCTAGAAAACACACACTAGTTCTCGAGAATGAAGCAAATGGAGAGTGTGTGCATGGTGACTATCCCTCTAGTAAAACTAAATGCATAATATTAATAAAAAAAATTTCGTCAAAATTTAAGTCGTTACAAGTTTACCTATTTAAAAGAGGTTCCGTCCTTAAAACCTATTACATTTCGAATAAAAACGGACAAGACCATTTCATTTCCTCTTCGAAATATAGAAATCCACTATTCACTATAGAATTCTATAGTGATTAAAATAGAAAGGGTTTAATATTTAAATATAAAGTTAGTTTACACTTTTCATTAGTTAAAGCAGATTAACCTCCTTTTATAACTTAAGATACATAAATCATAGGAAATGAATTATTATTATTATTATTTGTTTTTGTGCATATATATATATATTAATATATATATAAAAGACAGGCGCAAAGGCCATGCAACATCTTGGGCCCCTCCTTTTGCTCCTCCTCGGGTGAGTGAATTTTTGGGAAACCTTTTTCCGTTACTGTACCTCTAACCGAAAACAAACAAACAAACAAACACACACATGTCAACGATTTCTTCTCCCTCTTCTTCCTCTTCCTCTCACCACGACGACGGAGGACCAGACGCCGCGGGACCCTCACATTTCCGTCAGCGTTTCAACACCGCCGTCTGGCCGGAACCTTTCCTTGAAGCTCTCGCCACTCAAATCGCCATTGACGCCGCCCTCTCCTTCGGCCGCCTCGCCGCTGCTCCCGCACTCTTTAATATCTTCCAGGTATCATTTCTTCAATCGTTACATTAATATTATGCAGTGATAATAATAATAATTATAATGTGCAAATTGCATTGATCATGAAAGCTACTAACTCAGTCCAGACGTTACGAATGGTGATTGATTATTCACAACACAGAAAATTGATTACTCTGAAACATTTAGTTGAATCTAATTAATCGTTTTCAATTTAAAGGAGTTTGTTCAACTGTAGTTGAAGTAACGGCTGGGAGTTTCTTCCGTTATTACATGCTAATAACTGGAAGAAGAATATTAACAATGCTTTACGTATTTTATATTCATTAGATTTCGTTTCATTTCATGTTCATTTAGATTTTATTTCCATAAGTTGTTTTATACATGTTCAAAATTAAAATTTACTGAAAAGTGATCATAGATACATTGGGAATAAGTAATTTCGCCTTTTAATAAAGTTACAATGCCGATCATCACATAAATAGTTTTTAAAAATTTTCAAAATATATTTAGTGTTAGGTTTATTTTTGATGAAAATTTTTAGATTATAATTTTTGTAGCTAATAAAATCGTTATCATCATCTTTTTTTTTCTTAAAAGATATCTTAACTTTTTTTTATTTGTTTTTAAATAAATACATGACGATATGCTATTCAAGTTTTATCTATTATATGCATTTTTAATATTAGTTATGACTTATCTAGTAGGATATTGAGCTACTGTTATAAAAGTGTTAGGCTGAGGGGTGTGGGGGGCGTGAGAGGGGGCGCGAGTGGGGGCTCCAGCCAATAATATTGTGACGTGTGGCAGAGAGAGAAACTTGATAAGATGGGTGTTGGTTGTGGTTCTCGCGCCCCTGGCCCTAGTGTGAAGGGGCGCGAGAGGGGGCGCGAGCGGTTTATTTTTTTATTTTTTTATAAATGTATTAAAAAAACGTATTATTAAAAAAACAAGAAATTATTTAAAAAAACACACATTTTTTTTGAAAATTCATAATAAAAAAAAACATACTAAAAATTAAACAAACAATAATATTTAATAATAAAACTAATCTAATACAAGATCATCTGGTCGCCTCGCCCACAAATGTTCAACCAACTCATGTCGAAGATCCCCGTGTATCTCACGGCTCTTGATATTTGCTATGTTATGAAGTTTTTGTTGATCACTGATTGTGGACGGTTGTGGCGGAATGTCACCTTGGTAGTTTTGGCATATAGCTTTGCCCTCGTCTTCTAACGTCATGTTGTGTAGGATAAGACACGTGTAGACGACGTCCATTATCCTCTCCCGAGTCCAATAACGTATCGGGTTCGCCAGAACATAATATTGTTTTTTATAGCTCCAAAAGCTCTTTCAATATCTTTTCTAGCAGACTCTTGCTTCTTCGTAAAATACTTCCGTTTGTCGGCGATTGGATCTGTAAAAGCTTGAACTAACACAGCCCATTCGTTGTAAATACCATCGACCAGATAGTACCCGTACTTGAAGAGTTCTCCATTTGCAACAAAAGATTGAGGTGGTTCAACCCCGTCGATAAGGTCGTTGATCAAATGTGACTGATCGATAACATTAAGGTCGTTATTTGACCCAGCAACACCAAAAAAAGCATGCCAAAACCAAAGATCCTGTGACACCGCCGCCTCAAGTATGAGGGTCGGCCCTTCATGATCACCACGGTGGAACTGACCTCGCCAGGCCGTTGGACACATAGCCCATCCAACATGCGTACAATCGATGCTACCTAGCATCCCAGGAAAACCATGTTTTTCTGCGTGCACCTCATATATGCGTTGGATGTCATACGTTGTAGGTTTACGCAGATATCTCCGAGCGTAAGTCGATATGACTCCTACGTACAATATATATTACAAAATGTAATAAATATTTAATAAAAAGTAAAAATAATGTTTTTTACCTTGGCAGAAAAAATGAAGGGATTCACGTGCAACCCTTTTCGACATCTGTAAATACTCATCCAAAGCGTCCGACGAGATGCCGTACGCTAATTGACGGATAGCAGCCGTGCATTTTTGAAGAGGGGTAAAACCGGGAAGACCCCTAGCATCCTCCCTTTGTTGAAAAAAGGGATACCGTGCCTCTAAATCACTCGCTATACGCTGTGAACAATTGCCTGCTCATTCGAAAACGAGTTCGAAAATCCGACTCCGCGTATACCGGTTGAGGGCTAAAATAATGCCTCATCAAAGTATCGTTAGCACCCGATCGATCACGATCACGAGGTGGTGCTCTAACCCTCGGGAGTCGGGGTTGATGGGCTTGATTTTGCAAGAGATTGACCACGGTTGCGGTCAAAACTCCCCCTACATGAAGAAGCAAATCATCCTCTTCGGAGGAGTCGGAATCAGACGAGTACGACGACATTATTTTTAATCTGAATGGGTTGATTTAGGGGTAT